>NC_041382.1:425579522-425581751 GCF_002162155.2 Triticum dicoccoides
GTAGTTAAAGTCGATCTAGGTATATGTTGGGAGATCAATCGGTATACATGCATGTGTGTGTTAGAAGCAAATGAGGCACGGGGAGAAGGATAGAGAGAGAGGGATGCATGTAGGAGGTGGTACGAGAGGCATACTATATCGAGGGGGAGGAGTGTGCGAGTACGAGAACGATGAAAAGAGTGGTGGGAGTGAGGCATGGACGGTGACAAGAGAAGAGGGGAAGCTTGTGTTTGTGCTAGGCACACCTGGCTAGAGAGGCATATCGATCGATGTGTGTCGTAAAGGAGCTGGGGGGCCTACACACACCGTGGGTGAACGACCTAAAGTGAAAAGACGAATTTGCGCGATGGAGCTAGAGAATGCTGAGGGAGGGTGAGAGGGATGCGGGCGTGTGCATGCACAAGAGAAAGTTAGCGCTAGCTACAAAGATAAGAGGGTTGTGTGGGTGTAAAAGACGAATAGAGATCATATATACTTCATTATAAAAAGCAAATTCGGATATTTGAAGAATTTATCATAGTGTTTCAAACCGACGGATGTGTGAATATATATAACGGTGATACACATTGTGTGGTTATGAACATGGTATACTACATTTAATATGTTTTATCTCTACTCTTATAAAAAAACGGAGTTGTTGATGATGGTGTGCCTGCCATCCTGCATTATAGGCCGTCTGATTTATATCTGGCGGATAGCAAGGAAACTATGATGGTTGAAGTTGGCAACAATCATGATTGTAGATTCTTATTGAAATAGAGAAACAAATTCAAATTTAGTTCAAATTGCAGCGATAGTATAGACATTTGGAATGCACTAAAATGTTGGTATGAGTAGGTTACATGCATTATACAGCAAGCGAAAAAATTTAATCGTACATAACATGGATTCATACTCCCTCCTTCCATCTATATAGGGCGTAATGGGATTTTTAAGACCGCCTTTGACTATTGACAAGATTAATAGTACATGACATGCACAATGTGAAAATTATATCATTGAAAGAACCTTTCACAGACAAATTTAACGGTGTGCTTTGTGTAAGTTGCATGTCATATATCATTGCTCTAATATTTGGTGAAAGTTAGCATCGGAAAACGCATTAGGCCCTATATAGATGGAAGGAGGGAGTAGCTTTGAATAGCATTTGTATAGTAAAACGGGACAAGACTCTCTCTTTGTGTGGTGTGAATAGTTTTATTTTTTTCGTTTTCTTTTTCGTTGAGGGAAGTGCGAATTGATTTGGTCTGTATAAGTACAATATTACTACACGTTAGGCTTGTCCCTAAAATTCAACCCGCGTCTTGTTATATCCCGAAAATTCAGATATCGTGCTCCCAAAACTCGCGCCTTCACAACCCGCGCCTTGCTATCCCGAAATTACAACGTGCGCAAAAACTCCCTCCAGCTGCCAAATCCCGACACGCGAAATCCCCCTTCTAACCCTGAGCCGAAAGGGCCGCTAGTTCAAATCGGTGGGGGGTACTTTTGTAACACACCCTATATTTTGGACAAGCGCGTTCCTAAGTCATGCTTCACCCCTCCCATCGCCCCCTTTTCGCCATTCGAAATCCCAGGCCGCCATAACCTCTCCGCTCCAGCCGCGAAACCCCACCCTCCTCCGTCCGTCACGTCACCACTGCCCAGCCGGAGCCTCTTCCCCGATAACATTGTCCAGCGCAACAGCTCGACGTCCCTCATCCACCTCCCCGGATGAGGATCCGTCGTCAATCTCGCCGTCCCGCCGGTTCAGCCGCCCCGTCCTCCACCTCCAAGGAGCTGCTCTGACGATCGCCTCGTCTATCGCGGCTGCTCCATCCCCACAGCGCTGCCTTAACCTGCTCCACCGGAACCGCAACATCCTCACGGACTCCTCGGACGAAGCCGAGGCCTACTCTGCGCCACCAAAGAGGTTGTACACTCATCGCATCGCACCTTCTCCTTAACTCGACCTCCCGGCGCCGACAGTGCTCCATCCCGCACCCCCATGGAGCGCTACCTTGAAGCCGGCGCCGCGGGCGACATCTCCACGGCGGCTCTCCCCCAGTGCGAGGCCCCTTCGGCCGTGGCGTCCATACCAGCCGGATCTTCTGCTGCTGCTCCGGCTCTCGCTCGATCGCTCGCTCGCCCAGCTGCTGCAGCTGCTCTCCCCCTCGCTCATGCTGTTGCTCTGCTCCGATTAAGCCACACTTCAGTCGACTGAATCAACTTTTGGGCCAGTCGATTTTC
>NC_041382.1:425582144-425593892 GCF_002162155.2 Triticum dicoccoides
CAGCGGGGAAGGGGGCTCGCCAGAGAGGTACCCCACTATCTATTTTAGGGTTCAGGGTGGGGGTGGGGGGCCTAGAGGGTTGGCCGGGGCGGCGGTGGCGAGTTGTTTCGGGGCGGCGAGGCGGCGCTGGGGCCGGCGGTTCGGCCGGTGGTGGCTGGCGGCTCAGGGGGGTGCAGGTTGAAGATGAACTATAGGCCCTCCGTAAACTACATGTCAAGTGCCTCTGTGCTACCATTGCATTCAGTTTTGACAGTAGCATTCAGATTCCACAGTAAATTTCAGTTTCGACAGTTAAGTTCAGAGTCAACAGTTTTTACCTCATCTGTTGTAGTTAGGTGGTTTTTGGTGATGTTAATTTTACATCCATTTTACATCATCTATTGGAGATGCTATTAGAATCCCACTTGAGATAGATGATGTCTGTCTTGTGTTGCTTTAGCCTTGATGTCTTACGGCTCATCGGAGCTGCTCCAACGACAGAACGATCCGTCACAACAGAGCAGTGCCCTGGACGCCATCTACAGATTCCTCCACACCTCCGACAGCCACCTCTACCTCAACTGCTTCAGCGACCAACCCAATGATGCTGGGGTCGACATGGCTACGGCAAAGAGGTTGTACACTTGTTGCATCACTTATTACTATACATTCACGTCGATCCATTAGGGCTATTTTGGTTCAACGGAAAAACATCGATCCACTGGTTGTTACCATCACTCTAAATTTCTGCATGCTCTCCTTACATAATCTCACGATATTTTTTTCGTATGCATGTCAGATATTGTACACAGTCATGCTGAACATGTAGAGAAAAATAGAAGAGTTTTGCGCGGCAATACAATGTCATGCAGACATCGCTCCATGGTAGGTTCAATGGCAAACCCTCCCCACCCCTCTCCAGATTGTAATCCAGAGGAAGATATCTGTTCTGAGGCGGATTCAGACGCCGCTGACCACTCCTATTTACCCCCCAAGGTGTTTGCTCTACCTTGGCATGATGATGTTAGTCATATCATGCATATATTGCCTTGTAGTGCCTACTTTTAACATCATATATGTCATCTTCTTAGTTTAGACATGTTCTATAATGCCACCTGTTTAGTTTCTATATCATATATGGGAATTATGCAGTCTCATGTCTTTTAGCAAGCCATAATATATGTGAAATGTGCAATGCCATCCTGTTTAACCAGGCATCATATATTTGAATGATATCTTGCCCATCATTTTCTTCATTACATTTCCATTTGTCGACAATGTTTGTACATTAAACTACTCTTCCTGTGAATCAGCCATTGGGGTGGGAGATGGAAAAATCTGGAGTGAAAACAAGGCCTTTAGAGCAGACAATGCTACCTGTCGAAGCAGATCTCTTGTTGGGTCTCGATAGCTCCTCAGAGATGGATTCAGAGACAGATGACCAGTCCTATTCCCCCACTGAGGTGTATTCTCTAACTTGGCACGGTTATACTGCTCATATCATGCATACGGTGTCTTGCATTGCATAGTTTAGACATCATATACACAATATTCAACACCATGTTCTTAGTTCAGACATCATATCGAATGCCCTCTATTTAGCATATAAATCACATATGTGAATTAAATGATGCGATCCTGATTACTTAGATAACATGTAGGTGAATTATGTCATGCGATCCTGTTTAGGTATTCATCATATCTTTGAATTATGTTATGCTATGCTATCCAGTTTAGATAGACATCATATATGTGAAATTATGTCATGCTATCCGTTTTAGTTAAACAATATACATGTCAACTATTTCATGCCCTCTTTTTTCCACACTATCTATTGCATCTGTCTCTCATACAATGTCTGTACATTCAACTATGTTTCCTGTTTATCAGCCATTTGAATTGGAGCGGGTGATGCCAGTATGTAGCGGACTAAAAACACGGTCTTCAAATAAAACAGTGCTACCTCTTGGTGGAGATAGCACCCCGGTTGTACATGCACAAGAACCAGCCCTACCACACATAACCCAAACTCTCGCAGATGGTACCCCTACTATGATGGACAGAGAACCAGCTTCACCCAATCTAACCCCAACCCCAACCGATAGTAACCCAGTTCCTGTTGACACAGCACCATCTCCACCACAAAGCTCCCAAACAAGAGCAGTTAGTAAGGAAGCTCCAGTGCCCGTAGGGCCAGTACTATCACGGTGAACCCCAACTCCACCAGTTAGTACGCCTATTCCTGTGGAGGAAGCACAACCAGCTAGTCGTAGTTTAGCATCTATCGCATTTGATGTTGTTAAATCGTATGTGCGTATCTTCCCATCTTGGAAATATTATACTGAAGATGAAGGAAAATGCCAGTTGCAGGTGTTTGTCCGGGAGTTATGTGTAAGTAATGTTATTCATGGCAATTACTTTGCTTTGTCCCATACATCCTACCTCCATGATGGTTATAATATAGCAAAATTTCCCATTTTTCTCTATAGAGAAGGACCGATTTGGAAACTCAGGATGAGGTAACCTGTGCTAATACCTCTGCTATATTCAAGAATGCTTGGTGGCAGTATCAGAATTAGCTGAAGAAAACGTACTTCACCGACAAAGAAACTCATCAAATTCCCTTACGTTCTCCTGAGACACATTTATTGGACGATGATTGGGAACGCCTTGTTCTGTACTGGTCCCGAACCAAGAATGTGGTAAGGTCTATGAGCTCATTTTCTATTTTTAAGTATTATTTTCTTGCGTCTTACTGTACTCTGTTCATGTAGAACAAGTGCCTAAACCTGAAGAACAACTGTTCTAATTTAAGATTCCATTGCTACCATAGGACATAGATATATGTTTGTTTGATGCTTTTATTATGTACTAGTACTTGGAAATAGAATACTTGGTAGTTTAATCCTGTCCACCTTACTAATGAACTGGTTCACCGAAATGAGTTTCATATACTACTACATGCTAAACTTGTTATGTGTCTGCTTGTTTCTTCTTTTAGAATGCTGACAGAATATTGGGGAAGAGTGCCTTATTAAGCAACGGTAAAGGAGTAATGCAGATAAGGTTCAGGATAGTGACACATCCTGTCTTGGTTTAGTGTTGGAGTTACTGGCCACTACCGCTTGCACAAGCTATTCAAACTCATTTCTGAATCAGTTCGGTTTCTTGAGTCTCAACTACAAGCTGAAAGACATCGATCAGCTGTGTTGCGACAAGAAGCGGAAGGACTGCGGAAGTCCCTGGAGCATTCAGATGCATACTTTCTGGTGCAACAGCAAGCGTTGGAGGATTTTAGCGCCAAATAGGACAAAGCTAATCAGCTTGCTAAGCTTATTGCCAGCATGGTGGATACCCAGGATAATGTTTCTTGAGCTCTTCTGGAGTTGTTTCAGTTAGGCTCTTGTTTTGCTGCCGCGTTTATTTGCACTGGTGGCCAATTTTGACGGCCAGTGTATATGATATGCTGCTTTGTTCCCTATATTTGCACTGGTGGCGAAATTTGATGCCCAGTGGATGTAATATGTGTAATAGCCGTGATAGCCTAGCGTTAGTTGCTTGCTTATTTATTTCCTTGTTGTCTTGTTTATTTGTTTGCTTGTAGTCATTGCAGTTCTTTTTCCGCGATTAACTAGTGGCTGCAATAACCTATTTTTTAAAACTAGGCCACAATAACCATGGGCTAATATTTACTGTAGTGACACTGGGCCTCCTACGGGCCGTAGAAACAGTGGGCCTTCTACGGGCCGTAGAAATAGTAGGCCTTCTACGGGCCGTAGAAACAATGGGCCTTCTACGGGCCGTATCATCAATGGGCCTTATACGGGCCGTATGATCGATTGGCCAAAGATGGGCCAATAACATGTCGTATTATGGCCGTAAACGGGCTAGAGTTGGAATCGTCCGTTCATGGGCCGACCATAATGGGCCATCTTTAATAGGCCGTATTTGATGACGCTATGAAAACGGCCCAACGTATTAACGGACCACAAATGGGCCGACTGTAACCACGGGCTGAATTTGGCCCACAAGCAGGAAATGACATAACGGGCCGTAAGTAAACGAATGCTGGAAATGAGCCCAAGAATAAATGGGCTTTGAGAAGGCCGAAAGATAACATGGGCTGGAAACGGCCCAACGGTATAACAAGCCGTTAATGGGTATAAAGTGATACACTGTTCATTACGGGCCAGTTTCACCACGAGCCGTTAATGGGTGTAAAGTGATACACTGTTCATTATGGGCCAATTTCACCATGGGCCGTTAATAGGCCAAGAGTTACATAGGGCCTCATATGGGCCGAAAGACCTCATGGGCCATACATGGGCCAGAAGTGAAGACGGGCTGGAATCATATTGGATGGCCCAGATGACGCTACTGGGCCTAATTTGGATAGGGCATAACGGGCCTTGGGTTAGCGGGCTGTAAATGGGCTATATGCGAACATGCCGTTAACAGGCTTTCCATGGGCCGGCCCGCCACCTTTTGACCAAGTCAAATGGGTCGGCTGTCGGTGTACTAGAGTAGGGGTACCCTAGTATCCCGAACTCGTGCACGGGCAGTTGCAGCGCCCCGCGGCAAGGCTTGCCGGACGACCGCAAGGGTCCTCCGTGGGTTCCCTTGGAGCCCCTTCAAGAACAAAGTATTTAAGATGAAGAGACAAGACCCCGGCAAGAGGAGCTTGCCAGGAAGGCCAACCAAGGCACCACAAGAAATTTACCGCGACGCACCACACGTCCCGGCAAGATCCGGCGAGCGACAAGCTTCCGGACGCGACAAGACGACGACCCCGGCAAGGTACTTGCCGGGGGCCAGCTGCCACCCCATACCCGCGCTCCAGCGCACCCGCCCGCGTGTCGCCATGAGGCTTTCTCAGGGGCGCGTGGCGGGAACTTGTGCAGCCAGGGGTACGCGGTGGCAAGCGGAGATGAAGAGGAGGCCATCGTGGCGAACGGTGGCGCTCCTAACGGTCACTTTTTGCACTGTTTAGGCAACTCAGACGGGCATTCAATGCCCCTGTCCCCTGCCGTCAGAGTTAGGTAGGATACACTGTGTCTACAGTAGCGGTAGGTGCAGCTACCACATTCTTTTTCCATTTCTACCCCTCTCGTCTATGTTGCCACCTGTCGGTGACCCCTTGAGAGTATAAAAGGAGGCCCATGCGCAACGTGGAGGGGGGTTCGTTCGGTTAGTTGGTGGTTCGGCTCATTCGAAACACCAGAAACACTCCCACGCTCGGTCTGGCAGCGTCCATCGCTCCTGAGCAAGAATTCAATACACACAAACAAGCAGCAGTAGGGTTTTACGCATCCATGCGGCCCGAAGCTGGGTAAACTGCTTGCGTGTACCGCCTCGATCCGCTCTTTGCACGGCCTCCGCCCCCCTCCGAACCGAAAGGGGCCCGGTCCCCATAGGTGTTGGTGGATCAGTTTCCCCGACATCTTTGGCGCGCCAGGTAGGGGGGCGTCGAGATTGTGCGAACCCGATCCGGCGTGCACACGAGCTAAATCTTCATCGTCTTCATCGACATGCCACTGAAGAAGAAGGATTCGGAGGTAGCTGTTCCGTCTGCGTCGCTTTCACCGCCTCCGGAGCAAACGGGTGGTGGAGTGGACGCCGGCGGAAGAATGGGCATCGACGAGGGAGCCCTCAGTGCGGCCAAGTCCAAGGACAAGGCGGGACAGGCCTCGGCGTCCATGCGCGCACCGCGCCCCTCTCAGGAGGCGCGGGACCAGCAGCATCATGGCGTTCGCAGCGCCATACGTCCGCTGAGCCAAGATCAAGCTGGTGGTTCTCGTGGCGCTCAAGACCAACATGCACGTCAACATGCTGGCTCGAGCAAAGTACGGTCGCCTGGACGGGGCACTGCTCCTTCTAACGTGGTTAGGAGTCCGAGCACGCCCCACTCCTCGCACCGTTCACCTCCGCCGCCCACCACTCCAGCAGAAGCCTTGGCGCGAGCTCAACTGCTTCTAGACTATCCTCCGACGGCGGACAAGACCGACGAATGGAGGGCCACTATCCAGAGCCTCATCGGCTTCGCCAACGGCGACACTGCACGGTAACCAAGCACCTCGCTGCCGCGACAGGACAGCCGGACGCGAGCTGATGGCAACAAGACCGGGGGAGGTGCGACTTCCATGCACTCTCCACTACGAAGGCCAAAATCGCCGACTCGCCGGGTCCACCCCGACAGCGGCTCCACCGCGTCGTCAGACCCACGAGCTCGTCGCGACCAGCGTCAAGTTCTCCATGAACGACAACAAGAAGACGCTTGAACCCGCATCGAGCGCCGAAGAGAAGCGCGACGTCAATCCGACAAGCGCGCTGGGCCCTCTGTTGACATGCATGCGCCAGGGGAACCAGGCGATCTGCCGTACGCGGTAGGTTGTCCTGCGTTCACCCGTGAGCTGCGGCAAGTCCAGTGGCCCAGCACAAAGAATTTCAAACCAGACGTACCAGAGAAGTACGACGGCAAGACGCATCCGTCGGAGTTTCTCAGCATCTACACCATCGCGGTGCAGGCTGCCGGGGGACGGGACGACAAGATCCTTGCCAACTACTTCCCGCTGGTACTCAAGCCCAACGTCAGGTCCTGGCTCATGCACTTGCCGGACAATTCCATCTCCTCTTGGGCAGATTTATGCCATCAGTTTGTCGGCGCCTTTACAGGCGGCCACAAGCCACATGGACAAGAGAGCGATCTTCATCTGCTCGCCCAGAAGGAAGGAGAGCCACTGCGCAAGTACATTCAGAGATTCAGTCGTGTACATCACAACATCCCAGACGTCCACCCCGCCGCGATCATCAGCGCGTTCCATCAGAACGTGCGAAACCGAAGGATGAGGGAGGAGATGGCGATGTGTAAGATCAGAGACGTCAGCGAGCTTTACGCCCTGGCCGACAAGTGTGCACGCGCTGAAGAGGGGAGGAGGCTCCCCAGAGAGAATACTGGAACAGGAGGATCCGACAGTGAGGATGCCGCCCCAACAAGGAAAGGCTGGCGGTGGAACAACAGAAGGAAAAAGGGCAAGGAAGTGCTAGCTGTCCAGCAGACCGGCAACGGAGGTGGCACCAAGGAAGCTAAAGCTGGTGGCTCCGACAAGGAGGCCCAGCCTATGGCGCCACCGACAAGCAGGACAACTCCGGCAAGCAGTATTGTAAGATTCACCGCACCAAGGGTCACGATCTCCAGAACTGCAAGAAAGTCGAACAGCTTGTTGAGCAACGGAAAGCTGAGTACGAGCGGCGCGACAAGGAGAAGGCCCGGGAAGGAACTGGTGGATCCGGCAAGAAACGTCCCGGCCGAGGAGGACGCCGCGGCAAGGCCGAGCAGCGGCAAGGAGACAGGCCTCCCCGCGGCCGCGACAAGGATGAAGATGACGACGACGATGAAGACATGGATGATGAGGAGGCTGATGAGCAGGAGTTCCAGAAAGCCACAGAGGTGCTGTGCGTTGACGGTGGTGCTTCTCTGCATACTTCGCACCGCCAACTCAAGCAGTGGATGCGGGAAGTGAATGCAGCAGAGCCATCCATAGAGTCACGCAAGCCCCTGAAATGGTCTAGCGCACCTATCATCTTCGACATTGAGGACCACCATGATCGCGTAACCGCGGTCGGGTGTTTGCCGATGTTTGTTTCTCCAACTATCCGCAATCTCAAGGTCACGAAGATGCTAGTTGACGGCGGGGCTGGCTTGAACCTGATATCCTCCGCGGTCCTCCAGAAACTTCAGATCCCTGACAGCGAGCTCGAGGAGACCGGCACATTCCAAGGAATCAGCCCGGGAAGAAGCAAGCCGAAGGGAAAAATCACGTTGCCGGTAACATTTGGCAGTGAGCTGAACTTCAGGACTGAGAGGGTCACGTTTGACGTTGCCGACTTTCCATTACCTTATAATGGAATCCTTGGCCGTCCAACACTCGCCAAGTTCATGGCAGCCTCTCACTATGCATACAACGTACTGAAGATGCCAGGCCCAATAAGTGTCATCTCTGTCCCTGGCGACAAGAAGGATGCTCTTATCTGTGCCGACAAGATCTACCGGGAAGCAGCAGCCGCAGCAGAACGCAAGACACTTGCCGCTGAAGCTCCCGGGGGGAAGAAGAAGACCAAGTCCGGCAAGAGCTCTGATGCCCACTCCGGCAAACGGTCCGGCAAGAGCTCTGATGCCCACTCCGGCAAACGCACCTCTTCGGAGTGCTGCGCTACCGTCGAGGACGCACCATCGAGCTCCACCGGCAAGTGTAAGAAGGCAATGGCAGCTCTACCTGAGACCAAGAAGGTGTCCGCCAAGGAGGATGGCACTGGTGGTACCTTCACCATCAGCGCCACTCTTGACCCCAAATAGGAAAGCACGCTCGTTGCTTTCCTGCGGGCGAATGTCGATGTGTTTGCGTGGCAACCGTCTGATATCCTCGGTGTTCCCAGGAAAGTGATTGAGCACCACCTCGCCGTCTGTCCTCATGCGCGGCCCGTCAAGCAGAGAGTCAGAAAGCAGGCAGTGGAGCGCCAAGAATTCATAGCAGAAGAAATCAAGAAGTTGGAAGCAGCAGGCCTTGTTAGAGGAGTGCTCCATCCCACGTGGTTGGCCAATCCTGTTGTTGTGCGCAAGGCTAACGGGAAATGGAGGCTTTGTATTGACTTCACTGATGTTAATAAAGCTTGTCCCAAAGACCCATTTCCCTTGCCGCGTATTGACCAGATTGTTGACTCCACAGCAGGATGTGATTTGCTTTCATTTCTTGATGCATACTCAGGATACCATCAGATCTTCATGGCAGAAGAGGATGAAGAAAAAACCGCATTCATCACCCCGTGTGGCACGTACTGCTTTGTACGGATGCCTTTTGGTTTGAAGAATGCCGGTTCAACATTCACAAGGGTAGTCCACCACACTTTTGAGCCGCAAATGCACAGAAATGTGGAAGCCTACATGGATGACATAGTGGTCAAGAGCAAGAACAGGGCGACCCTGATTCAAGATTTAGACGAGACATTTGCAAGTCTGCGCAAGATCAACCTCAAGCTTAACCCCGAGAAGTGCGTGTTTGGAGTCCCTTCCGGCAAGCTTCTCGGGTTCTTCGTGTCTCAGCGGGGAATTGAAGCCAATCCCGACAAGATCAAGGCCATTGAGCAAATCGAAGCACCAAAGCGCGTCAAGGATGTACGAAGGCTTGCCGGTTGCGTGGCTGCTCTCAGCAGGTTTATCTCCAGATCTGCTGAGCGCGCCCTGCCATTTTTCAAAATTTTGAAAAAGGCAGGTCCAATGAAATGGACTCCGGAAGCGGAGGCTGCGCTGCAGGACTTGAAGAGATACCTGTCCTCCATTCCAACGCTTGTCGCACCTAAGCCGTAAGAGAAGTTGCTGCTGTATATAGCGGCAACCAACCAAGTGGTTAGTGTTGCGTTAGTGGCGGAGAGGGAGGCAGATGATGAGCCAGCAACCACGGCAGTTCCATCCAGCGACAAGCAGGGGGCTTCACCGACAAGCTCTGGTCCGGCAAGCTCTTGTCCCGACAAAGATGGATCTGCGCAGACACACAACGAGATGCAGAAGAAAATGGTGCAGCGCCCAGTTTACTTTGTCAGTTCCCTTCTGCAGGGAGCCAGATCAAGGTACTCTGGAGTGCAGAAGTTGCTTTTCGGCCTCCTCATGGCCTCGAGAAAGCTGCGCCATTACTTCCAAGCACATGAGATCACAGTCGTCACTCGCTTTCCGCTGAAAAGGATACTGCAAAATCCAGAAGCAACAGGCAGGATTGTCGAGTGGGCGCTGGAACTGTCAAGCTTTGGCCTCAAGTTTGAGAGCACTTCAACTATCCAAAGCAGAGCATTGGCAGAGTTCATAGCAGAGTGGACGCCAACCCCAGATGAAGAAATTCCAGAGACAAGCATCCCCGTCAAAGAAACAAGCAAGGTGTGGCTGATGTACTTTGATGGTGCCTTCTCGCTGCAAGGCGCCGGTGCAGGCGTGCTGCTTGTCGCACCCACCGGAGAGCACCTCAAGTACGTAGTCCAGATGCACTTTCCCAAAGAGCAAGCAACCAACAATACTGCAGAGTATGAAGGATTGCTTGCCGGTCTCAGAATCGCAGCAGACCTTGGGATCAAGAAGCTCATTGTCAGGGGTGACTCACAGCTTGTCGTCCGCCAAGTGAACAAGAATTACCAGAGCCCATTGATGGAAGTATATGTTGATGAAGTGAGGAAGCTAGAAGAGCACTTTGATGGCCTACAAATGGAGCATATCCCAAGAGCTCAGAATGACATTGCTGATGGCCTATCAAAGTGCGCCGCACTAAAAGTACCTGTGGAACCAGGGATCTTTGTGCTCAAGTTGACTCAACCATCCATAACACCATCAACTGAACAAAGCAAGAAGAGGAAGTTGGTTTCCGGTGACTACTTTCCGGCAGAGCTCCCTGAAGCCGCCGCCAAGAAAGTCCCCAAGATCAACACCAAGGATGCTGAGGGGCAGTCTGCTCCGGCAAACCTTATGGTTTGTTCCGTCGAAGCAGACGCTCCCGACAAGTTTTGCTCCGGCGAGCTTGCCGGGGAACATCAAGCTCCGGCAGGGCCGCAAGTCCTTGCCGTAGAAGCGGATGTTCCCGCAGCAGCAGATACGCCTTTAGTCCTTGTTGTCGAGCCACAGGCTCCAGCATGGGCACAGTAGATTGTCCATTTCCTTCAGACAGGAGAGCTTCCCGAAGAGCAAGAAGAAGCGGAAAGAGTAGCCCGTCAGTCAAGTATGTACTAGTTTGTCGATAGCATACTGTACAGAAGAAGACTCAACGGTGTGAAATTGAAGTGTATTCGCCGGGAAGAGGGACAAAAGCTGTTGGCAGAGATACATGGAGGCATATGTGGCCACCACATAGGCGCAAGGGCACTTGCCGGCAAGGCTTTCCGGCAAGGCTTCTTTTGGCCGACAGCCCTCCAGGATGCAACTGCACAAGTAACCAAGTGTGAAGCGTGCCAGTTCCACTCCAAACAGATACACCAGCCAGCTCAAGCTCTCCAGACGATCCCTTATTCCTGGCCATTTTCGGTCTGGGGGCTCGATGTCCTCGGCCCCTTCCCCCGAGATGTCGGGGGATTTGAGTACTTGTACGTCGCAATCGACAAGTTCACAAAGTGGCCGGAAGTGCAGCTAGTGAGGAAGGTGACAACACAGTCAGCAGTCAAGTTCTTCAGGTCGATTGTTTGCCGTTTCGGGATCCCTAACAGGATCATCACCGACAACGGCACACAATTCACGAGCCGCACCTTCATGCAGTACGTCCAAGACCTTGGCGCCAAGGTCTGCTTCGCTTCTGTTGCTCATCCGAGAAGCAACGGTCAAGCAGAGAGGGCAAATGCTGAAGTGCTGCGCGGGCTCAAGACCAGAACTTTCGACAGGCTGCACAAGTGCGGAAAGAACTAGATCGAGGAGCTGCCGGTGGTTCTTTGGTCGATCAGAACGACACCAAATCGAGCCACTGGCCAGACACCTTTCGCTCTAGTCTATGGAGCAGAGGCAGTTCTCCCCACGGAACTCGTATACGGGTCACCTCGAGTGCTCGCTTATGATGAGCTTGAGCAAGAGCAGCTGCGGCAAGACGACGCGCTGCTCCTTGAGGAAGATCGTCTTCAGGCTGCTGTACGAGCTGCTCGATACCAACAAGCTTTGCACCGCTATCATAGCCGCAATGTTAAAGCCAGAAGCTTCGAGGAAGGCGACCTTGTTCTTCGGCGCGTTCAATCCGCCAAGAAATCCACCAAGTT
>NC_041382.1:425593902-425594882 GCF_002162155.2 Triticum dicoccoides
ATTGTTTGCCGTTTCGGGATCCCTAACAGGATCATCACCGACAACGGCACACAATTCACGAGCCGCACCTTCATGCAGTACGTCCAAGACCTTGGCGCCAAGGTCTGCTTCGCTTCTGTTGCTCATCCGAGAAGCAACGGTCAAGCAGAGAGGGCAAATGCTGAAGTGCTGCGCGGGCTCAAGACCAGAACTTTCGACAGGCTGCACAAGTGCGGAAAGAACTAGATCGAGGAGCTGCCGGTGGTTCTTTGGTCGATCAGAACGACACCAAATCGAGCCACTGGCCAGACACCTTTCGCTCTAGTCTATGGAGCAGAGGCAGTTCTCCCCACGGAACTCGTATACGGGTCACCTCGAGTGCTCGCTTATGATGACCTTGAGCAAGAGCAGCTGCGGCAAGACGACGCGCTGCTCCTTGAGGAAGATCGTCTTCAGGCTGCTGTACGAGCTGCTCGATACCAACAAGCTTTGCACCGCTATCATAGCCGCAATGTTAAAGCCAGAAGCTTCGAGGAAGGCGACCTTGTTCTTCGGCGCGTTCAATCCGCCAAGAAATCCACCAAGTTGACGCTGAAGTGGGAAGGCCCTTATCGGGTAAGACGAGTCACGAGGCGTGGCGCTGTCCGCCTTGAGACCGAAGATGGCGTTCCAGTGAGCAACTCCTGGAACATAGAACATCTTCGTAAGTTTTTCCCGTAAGGCGCGGTTACCGGAACCCCGTTCCGGCAACCACCTTTTGTACAAGTCTTGCCGCTGTTGCATGTAATCCTTTGTACAAAGCCGGGCGCAGATCCCGTGCATAAGTAAAATTTCATGTGCTCCGCAGAGCTTGTCCATTTCATGCATTAGTTCCTTTCTTGCATGTGATTATCTGACACTTTGTGCAGCACTTACATCCGGTAAGCAGTAACGAGCCGAAGAGCTCCATACTATTATTTTTCTCTTCTTTCTTTTTCTTCTAAAGGAAAAGAAGGTTCCCT
>NC_041382.1:425595100-425613688 GCF_002162155.2 Triticum dicoccoides
AGATAATGGTGTGGAACGGGCCGTTCAAGAGAGTTTCTCCTTGCCGGGAAGCAGACGACAGAAAAGCTAAGTTGCCCAAGTTTGAGCAATCAAATTTTATTTTTTTAAATTTTTAAAGTTATCTCCCTTGAACGATCACACTTTGTATGGAAAACCTGTGCGCGAAGGAACCAACTCGTAGCTAGTTGCGCCTTTACTTTGTTTCGAGTCCGCTCAACAACTTAAGTGAGCTGCTAGCGCCCTTACTTTGCTTCGAGTCCGCTCAGCAACTTAAGTGAGCCGCTAGCGCCCTTACTTTGTTTCGAGTTCGCTCAGCAACTTAAGTAAGCTGCAACTAGTTGCGACAAGGTTTCTTGCCGGTAGCGGCACCGCCAGCAGGCTGCTGACGTCCCGCACTCAGCGCTCGCGGCCCAGGTGTCTGCACCGGCAAGTTCCCTAAAAGCGTAGGGTAAAAAGACATACAAAGGGAGGGATCAAGTAAAGGGAATAACATTGCAATCATTCCATAGAACAAAGCTATATTACAAAAATAACTTGTCGCGCCTCTAATAAAGTTTTCCCATGACATGACTGGCAGCGACAAGAAAAGAAGAAAACGGACGGCCTAATCTACGCGACCGCCGTCAACCCTTTTGACCTCGTTCACCCTGTCCACAATGGGTGCGACGAGGGCCTTAAGTGCGTCAAGATCAGCGTCCGCCGGTAGCCTCTTGAGGACGTTGGTGAGGTTGAGGCCCGGATTGCGGAAGGCCACCTTCACCAACACCTTCTCCAGAACTCCGGCACAAATCGAGCGTGACTCGTCGGCCAGCTGCTTTGGGATCCGTTCCCGGAGCTGCTGGAGAGCCGTCGTCACGCCCTTGAAGAACAGAGTGAGCTTGGCGCTGGGTTGGAGATTCTCGTCGGAGGAATACCCGAAGCCTTCCACCCCCAACTGCACCATCTCCTCTTCAATGACTGCAACAATGTTCACGAGGCCCTCCGTCCAGAGCGCCACGGTATCTCTGAGGAGATTCTGGGTTTCGGCGGCCCTTGCCAGCAGCGCATCGTTGGCCTTGATGTCTTTCTTCAAGTCTGCCTCCCGTTTCCTGGCGCTGTCCAACGTCTCCGTCAAGGTGGCCAGCTTCAGCGTCAGATTGGCGTTGGAATCCTTGGCGGCGCTCAGTTCCTGCCCCTCTTGGCGAGTCGGCCCTGCAGCTCACCGTGGGCAAGGGCGTCCTTCTCGCGCTCTAGCTTGAGCGCGGCAAGCTCTTCGCCACCAACCTTCAGATCAGCTTCTAGCTGCGCAACCTTTGTCTCCAATTCTTTCTTGGCGGCCCCGGCAGTCGCAGCCGCATCCTTTGCCTCTTGGAGCGTCCTGCCAACTGCCCGTTCGCGTGCGGCAAGCTCCTCTTCGTGGCTGTCGAGGTTCACTTTCCGCTGAGTCAGCTCGCCTTCTCGTGCGTACAACTTCTCGCTGGTGAGCCGCTGCTGCTCTTCAGCTTCAGCCTTCTCAAGGAGGAAGGCCTTCCGCTCCTCAGCAAGCTGCTCCCGCTCCTCCGCCAAGGCCCGAAGAGTTTCTTGGCGAAGACCCCGGAGCTCCTCCGCACGCTTCTCTAGGTCCATGCTCGCCCTCGCGACAAGCGCTTCCCGGGACTCCAACTTGACTTGGCGGGCGCGGTAGAGCGCCAGCAGCCTCCGTAGAAGCCGCTCCTCCTCAGGCTCGCCGCTGCTGCTTCCCGGCGCATCGACGATCGACAACCCGGCGGAGGCAAGCACCTCCCCATCCAGAGCTTCTCCTTCCACCGGCGCCCTGGAGCTTGACGCCCAGGGGAGCTTGATGAAGATGCCCTCGCCGGCCTTCAGATAGGCGCCGGGCTGGGACTCCTCGGAGTCTGCCGCCGCGGCAGCGGCGGAGGGATCGGCGGTCGGTGCAGCGCCTGGCGCTCCTGCGGCCTCAGGACCGTCAGTGCGATCGCCAGATCCCCCGCCAGCTTCTTCGGCAGCAGCCTTGGCGGCCTCTTCGCCGGCGGGCGCGTCAGTGCCGGCTCCTTCTTCGGTGGCCACGACATCATCAGTATTGCCGCGCGCGTCCTCCTCGCCGCCCGCCTCGGTCTTCATCGGATCCGCGGAGGGTGGGTCTGACGACCGGAGAAGAAGGAGAAATCAAACAAGTACCCGAGAAGAGAAATCAGCAGAAGACTGCAAGGAAAGTTTCGGGCAAGAAGGACTACCTGTGCTGGGATCTGCTGTCATGACCTCCACTACCGGGGGATCGTTGGCGCTGTCCCTTACCGGAGACTCCTCCCTTGCCGGAGATCGCTTCCTTGCCGGAGAACGTTCCCTTGCCGGGGAGTCCACCCTTGGCGGCGTAGTCGAAGCAGACGACGAGTCGGAGGTGATCACCATGCCCTCCTGATGAAGTTGTTCTGCTCCTGCACAAACAAACCAGCGATCAGATATCCACAAAGGAAAAGAGCAACCACGTGCGCCCAGAAGCCGAAAGTAAACCATATGCTTACGTTGGGGGCTGCGCTGGGGGCTGCTCCGCGAAGTGACGGCCGGATCCGGCAAGGTAGTCTCGGGCGCACCTCCTGCCGTCGCAGTGGGCTCATCCTCGATGATCACCACCTGAGACTTGGCCCTCTTCGCCGCCCTCTGGGCCAGAGTCCTGAAAAGAAGAGCCCAGGGTGGATCAGATCCGATGCAAGACAAGATCAGCAAGTTGAAGAACTACAAGAACAAGCAAGGGAATCTTACTCTTCTTCTTCTTCCTCCTCGTCGGAGCTGAGCGCGGAGAGGTCGAAGTTCGGCCCACTTCCAGCGCGACGAGGTGGAGGGGTGGGATCCCTTGACCGCTTGGCGGGGGCTGCGGCGCCAGCCCGAGACGGCCCCACATCAGTTGTCGCTGCGGCGGGAGGCGCTCCCGCGGCAACCGTACTTGCCGCAGTAGAGTGCGTCGCGCGACGCTGCGGCTGTTGGCCCACTTGCCGCCCTGCTGCGTCGCCGACCCTGCGGAGGCGCCTTCTTGGCTGCGCTGGGGGCTGCGCTGCGGGCCCTGCTCGCGGCAAGCTCCTCGGAGATGGCGGGCCGCTCGCACCCTCGGCGGGCTCGTTCGACTCGCCGTCGGGCGCGGCGAGCTCTTCTTCCTCTTCGGGCTGCTCCCGTTCGGCAAGACTCATCGCCAACGCCGCGTCCGCTTCCTCCACGGTGAACCCAAATTCACCCGCGGCCGCGGCCACCGCCGCCTCTTCCGCCCTGGTGGCGATGCGCTCCATCTCTTGATCAGTGGTGTCGCGGGTGAGGAGCTTCTTCTCGTCAGCATTGACCGCCACCTCCACTAGGCTGTCGAAGAACTACTGCACGATGTCGCCAGCGGGCTCTTGCCAAGTTGGAGCGATCCCGTGCGAGTCACACAACAGCATCATTGCGCAGATGCGGTCGCGCGAGGAGTTGTTACACAGAGGCACAACGCCTGCCGGCAACCTGAACCACTCGGGATGCTGCGGGTCGTGCTTGAATATTTCCTTAAGTATCCCGTCCAATTCTATGACGGTGAAATTGAAGTTGAGGCCTGGGCGCAACCTCATGATGTCTGCCGGGCCTCCAAATTCCCAGGCGGGTCTCCCCTTCGCCTGCAGAGGGGCGATGCGGCGGCAGAGGAAATCTGCGCCGACAGCTCCTACAGTCAACCCGGCAAGCCTGAGGCGCAAGATCCGGGTGGTGGCGATCTTCAACTTGTCATCATCCGCGGACAGAGCGCTCCAATCATTGCCTCGCACTGCTGGGGCTTGGCGCAGGGCAGTGAACGGCTGCGGGTTCTCCTCTACAACCCAGCACCAGTTTGCTCTCCACTCATCCCACTTGCTGCGGAGCTCCCCCTCCAGATAGGTCTCCTTCTTGCCGACTCGCGAGATCCAGGCGATCCCCCGACAAGGGTTTCCCCTCTCTCGACACGGGGCATGAAGAAATGGCGGAAGAGAGCTACGTTGGGGTGGACTCCGACAAAGTTTTCGCATAGATGGGCGAAAACTGCCATGGTCAAGACGGCGTTGGGGGTAAAATCAAGGAGGTGGAGCCCGTAGGTATTCATGATATCACAGAGGAAATCAGAGAATGGCGGGCAGAGCCCGCAGTAGAAGAACGCGGCAAAGAAAGGGTACCCGCCAACTGGAGCTTCTTGCGAGGTGATGGCGGAGAGTACCTTTGTGCGCGGATGCGCCCGTGTCTCCGTCAACCAGAAGAGATAGTACCACTCCCTCAGATCCTTTGCGGAGAGCTCGGGGAGGAAGGTGGCCCGCTCTTTCCGCAGCGCCTCAAGCCGCTGCGCTTCGGTCGACTTCACAGCTTTCGCGGCCTTCCCCTTTCCGGGCTTCGGAGCCATGGCGGAGGCGGTGGGGGAGATCGACGGTGCTGGTAGTGGCGGCGGCGACGGGAGCGGAGCGCTACTCTCTTTCGACTTTGGAAGTGGAGGAGGGCGGCGGAGGTTTCTGAGATTGCAGCAGCGAATGACGAAGATAGGGGAAATACCCCTGTTTCCCCTGCTTATAAGGAGGAGGGGGCGGACGTTGCGCTCTTTCCGAATAAAGAACCACCCACGATCTCCCCCACGACGCCGTGATTGACGCGTGCCGTTGCGGGGGGTGCGGTGGATACGGAGTTAGATTCGGCATACCCCAGGCCCGCGCGTGCCCGTGCCCTGTTTTGGGCCTGGCCCAACAGCGCTCGGCACCGTGTATGGCCCAGGCCCGGGGGCTCCTGTCGGTGTACTAGAGTAGGGGTACCCTAGTATCCCGAACTCGTGCACGGGCAGTTGCAGCGCCCCGCGGCAAGGCTTGCCGGACGACCGCAAGGGTTCTCCATGGGTTCCCTTGGAGCCCCTTCAAGAACAAAGTATTTAAGATGAAGAGACAAGACCCCGGCAAGAGGAGCTTGCCGGGAAGGCCAACCAAGGCACCACAAGAAATTTACCGCGACGCACCACACGTCCCGGCAAGATCCGGCGAGCGACAAGCTTCCGGAAGCGACAAGACGACGACCCCGGCAAGGTACTTGCCGGGGGCCAGCTGCCACCCCATACCCGCGCTCCAGTGCACCCGCCCGCGTGTCGCCATGAGGCTTTCTCAGGGGCGCGTGGCGGGAACCTGTGCAGCCAGGGGTACGCGGTGGCAAGCGGAGATGAAGAGGAGGCCATCGTGGCGAACGGTGGCGCTCCTAACGGTCACTTTTTGCACTGTTTAGGCAACTCAGACGGGCATTCGATGCCCCTGTCCCCTGCCGTCAGAGTTAGGTAGGATACACTGTGTCTACAGTAGAGGTAGGTGCAGCTACCGCATTCTTTTTCCATTTCTACCCCTCTCGTCTACGTTGCCACCTGTCGGTGACCCCTTGAGAGTATAAAAGGAGGCCCATGCACAACGTGGAGGGGGGTTCGTTCGGTTAGTTGGTGGTTCGGCTCATTTGAAACACCAGAAACACTCTCACGCTCGGTCTGGCAGCGTCCATCGCTCCTGAGCAAGAATTCAATACACACAAACAAGCAGCAGTAGGGTTTTACGCATCCGTGCGGCCCGAAGCTGGGTAAACTGCTCGCATGTACCGCCTCGATCCGCTCTTTGCGCGGCCTCCGCCCCCCTCCGAACCGAAAGGGGCCCGGTCCCCATAGGTGTTGGTGGATCAGTTTCCCCGACACCGGCCTTTTCACAAGAATGGGCCTCTGTTGGGCCTTGCCACGTGTCGACGTATCATAGGCGCCTTCCGTCCAATGAGTGGTTGACATCTGTCCCAACGATGAGCCGACACGTGTTTCCTCCAGCCAATGATGATTTTACACGTGGAAAATCCCCATTGGTCGGGGCTGTTAACGGGTTATCAGATCCAAAACCCGACCCGATAGCTTAACAACATTCCGTTATGGTGGATGCCACGTGTCGGTCACCCTTGACGAAAGCACTTCTGTGACGCACGATTTATCATCATGGAAGTGGACACTTCCGTGATGATAATTTTGGTAATGTCATGGAACACTTCTACGACAGCACAGGTATGACTATCTTGATTCTGTCATAAATTTGTCATGGATGTACATGCATGACAAAAAAGCGACCTACTGTGACAAACACGTATCATCACGGAAGTGTATTTTTTGTAGTGCAAGCATGATTAAGAACTAGGAAATATAGCACTTGTATATGTTGCCCTCGCTCGATTGCTTCCTCCTACGCCGTTGCCCTCACGGCCGAGAGCTTGGCTCCGCCGGCCATGTCGTCGCCATGGCCACCGTCACCTAGGGCCACAACCAAGCACACCACCATGCTCAGAGCAATGCCAGAAGCCCAAAACCCACACCCACTGCTCCTGCCGTCCACCGCATCCCCGTGTTCGTCATGGCCGAACTCCGGCCGCCACCTCTGTGCTCGTCGTCGTCGTTTCCAGCAACCCCGAGGCCTCTCGATCGCTCTGCTAGACGCGGTCGAGTGCGAGCTACCTTCTGGTGGTCTCCGCGCGTCCAGCCGCCGCTCGTAGTGCAAGTCTAGCGAGTTACCGCTGCGGTTTTGGTCACCATCGGCCGAACTCCGGCGACTGCCGACATGGCCATCATTAGCACTAACCTCTGCCAGCTAACCACCCCACAACCACTGGCAGTGGGCCCCGCGTTGAGTCAAAGCACGAGTCAACGCGGGATTAGCGCCTCTGTCAATGATCAGTGGGCCCGATAGGTCAGGGTTGACCTGGACCGGGTCAGTTGGCCTGCTAACGTCATTGTTGACCTTGCTGACGCCATAAAGCTTTTTTGGCATTTTCAATAACCAGGAAATTCCAGAAAATAGTTAAAACTTCAAAAAATCATAGATATTAAACCATAACTCCAAATGAAATAATTTATATATGAAAAATTATCAGAAAAATATGAAGAATCTGTTTATGCCATGTTCATGCATGTTCGAGCAAGTTAACATCACCAATTAGGACAATTCATGTTTATGGAATATATGGTATGTAGTTTTTGAGTTGGAATTTGCTATATGTTTGAATTCCACTTCAATTAATATGACTAACTGTTGCATTAGGTGAATTCAGTACCTTAACATGCCATGATCATACATCATGTTTGTTGCATTGCATTGATTGTGTTCCCTCTCGTTTGCCGGTGTTTGTCCCCTCTCAGTAGACGTGGTTTCGACGATGTGATTGAGGACACCGATGAAGAGCTATACTATCTTCAGAAGTGCCAGGCAAGCAAAACCCCCTTGTTCATTCCGATACAATCCCACTCTCTCGCTCATGCTCTCTTTTACTACATTAGGACAACAATGATTCAACTGTTACATGCTGCAGTAGTTGAACCCCTTTCCTCTGCATGACCTGTCATTGCCACAGTAAATAGATGAAACCCACTAGCATGAGTAGGAGTTGTTTGAGCCCTGATGTGCCTACTCATTCATGCTTGCTTGTCATGCTTGCTATTGCTTAGAGTTGTGTCAGGTCTGATTCATCGGGGATGAATTGGAAAGGTGAACATGTCCTACTGTGTGTGAGCTAAGTGTGTTGAACACGATTTGGTAAAGGTATCGATGAGAGGCCATGTAGGAGTACATGGTGGGTTGTTTCATTGGAACCGTCCTTAAGCACCGAGATCTGTATGTGTGATTTAAGAACCAGTTACTACCATGCATTGGGATCCTTAATTGACCCTCTCGGCTTCTTAACCACCCTAGTCCTCTGTCCAGGAGTTGCAACTAGTTTCTGGTGTTTGTAGGATATGTGTTGGCGGTCGTGCGTAGCGCTGACCCTAGGGGTGGGCTATGATGTAGTAGATACTCCGTGGCAGGGCATGCCGGGCGCCCGTTTGGTGTCTCGGAACCCTGTACACATCATTCGGGGCCATATGTGGAAACCTCGGCCGGACTCCCTACGGATGGAACCTGGATAGGCGATAAACCTGGACTAGAGACTTGAGTGTTTAGGTAGGCCATGGCCGACACCCTCGTTGGGCTTCCGCTTGAAGGTTTCCGAGTACATGTCGTGTAAACGAAGGTAAGTGGTGAGAGCGTGTATGAAGAAGTACACCCCTGCAGGGTTAACATCATCTATTCGAATAGCGGCGTCCGCGGTAAAGGACAGCTTGGTTGCCTATATAGTTCATAGATAACTTGAAGTGGATACTCTAAAACTCGAAAGATAAGCATGAGTGCTATGGATGGCCTTCTCGTGGGGAGACGGGAGCGGATCCATAGTGGTGTATTGATATGGTGAATATGTGGACTCGTGTGCGCCACCTCAAAAGAGTTACTTGCAGTCATAGTTTAGGATAGCCACTGAGTCAAAGCTGGCTTGCTGCAGTCAAACTCCACCACCCCTTTGTTGATACCGATGCATATGTAGTTAGTTCTGATGTAAGTCTTGCTGGGTACATTTGTACTCACGTTTGCCTATTTTATGTTTTGCAGAGAGACGTCAGTCTCACTTGTAGTTTCACGTGGACTTCGACCGTTTAGCTTGTTACCTCAGCTACGATCTTGTGCCCTCGGCAGGATCTGGTAGATAGTCAGGCTTCTCAGCCTTTTTCATTTGTAGATGTCTGTACCCAGACATGTTAAGCTTCCGCATGTGCTTTGACTTGTATGCTCTGAATGTTGGGTCATGAGACCCATGTTTGATATACCTCGCTCCTCGGAGCCTAATGAGTAAATACTTTGAGTCATAGTCTTGTTGTGATGCCATGTTGTATTTACGCATATCGAGCATATTGTGTGTATGATTTGAAATGCTTGGTAGGTGTGGGATCCGACAACCTAGTTGTTTATCCTTGGTAGCCTCTCTTATGGGGAAATGTAGTCTTGTGCTTCCATGAGCCATAGTAGTCCGCTACAGCCCGGTTCACCGGAGTCCTGCTAGCCCAGCACTACTGCTCCGGAACGCTTGACTAGTCGGCATGTCATTCACTTCGTTCCTGTGTCTGTCCCTTCGGGGAAATGTCACGCGGTGATATCCGGAGTCCTGCCTAGCCTGCTACAGCCCGATTCACCAGAGTCCTGTTAGCCTAGTGCTACAGCCCAGATTCGCACGCTGCTGACCGACATGCTCGATGTTGATTCATGTATGCCTATCCCCGTAAGTTAGTGCCACTTTGGGTTCACGACTAGTCATGTCGGCCCGGGTTCTCTGTCATATGGATGCTAGCGACACTATCATATACGCGAGCCAAAAGGCGCAAGCGATCCCGGGCCAGGTAAGGTGGCACCCGTGGGAATACCGTGCGTGAGGCCGCAAAGTGATATGATGTGTTACATGCTAGATTAGTGTGACTTAGAATCGGGGTCCTAACAGCTTTGGTATCAGAGCCTGACTGCCGATAGGATTACCAAGCCAAACTGGTCGATGTTGTGTCTAGAAATGCTTTAGTTATATAAGAGAATTGATTGTGGAAGGGAACGTAAGGCTCTTTTTACTCCTTTACCTTATGCCCTTCTGATCTGAGTCAACCTCTTCTTTTCTACGGGGTTAAGAAACTAGGCCTTCTCATCTATCTATCAGGATGACGTGTTACTAATCCATAGACTTATAGGATTGATGGATTCATGTCTCAGTTCAGTTTCCAGTACTTCCATGTGTTCATAGTTGGTCTCGGAACTTTGATATTGTGATGTTAAGTGGTTATGCCACCATTTTGCAGGATGTCTCAAATAATTTTGAGCATTTACATCCGTTATGCTGTCCGAGTCATCCCAGGTTTCTACATGGTTTGATGCATTTGCAAATCCATTCTTTTCGTTCCCGATGTCCCTTTGGGCCAGTTCAACCACACTAATCGATGAGTTGAGGTACTCTATTGTCTCGACATATATGTTGGAGCTATTATTATGACCCTAGGTGTCTTAGGGAGTCACCTAGTAATCTAGCAATGCTTTGTATTCCCAGTGTGATGACTCTGGCCAATAATCCCGAAGCATCCCGTGATGCCATTAGTTAGTAGGCATTCTATTCCTGGGTTTTTGAACCCGAGATTCACCCTACTTACTTCATGTTGATAGTGTTTGCTCGTTCCTTTAGGTTATTAGTAACCTTTGCATTAGTCCTCAAGGTCCGTGGTATTTCCTTCTTCCAAATACTATGAACCACTTATGGCAGAAGTTTGTTGTATCAAAAGATCACAATCAGAGTGCTCTTGATGAGTTCTTCGTTCTACATTGTGAATCTGCCAGTTCTACCTTTCTACATGGGTTATCCGGAAGAAATGTTGAGCTTTCTCGACATACTAATCCATGCATCCACAACTCAGAAAATCATATGTTCTTCGAGTTGTCCCTCATTAGTTGTTTTTTTGACCTCCGTCTATCAATTTGTAGTCAGGAGTAGTCATGCACTCGTGTTATCGATGCCTATTACTCTTGTGGTTCGTCAAGCCATTCTATTCCAGAATGACTAGGAGAAACAGACTCTAGTACCTCATCCATATCCAGGATTGGGTCAAAACAGTTGTAATCCGCAAATCAAATGCCAATCCAGCTTTTGATTCTATTCTACCTTGGAGTATTACCATCTTTATATCAAGAATGTCATGGAAATTGCACACCATCCTATGAACTCTTGACACAGTGATACTTCTTGCCATCATTATTCATTCCTTGGTCCCCATGTTATCCGACAAGTGAATCATGACGCGTGAAATCTATACTCCTAGCAACTTCGTTGCTTGGTAGTTAATGGACAATAATTTCATTCTTAGCGTGTTGGTTACTGAATCATCATCCTAAGATTGATCGTGCTACCTAGCCTTATTACCAGTGCACTTTTCAATCAATGAGTTAGAATTGTGTCAATCCCTCGCTCTTTTGATCATATAACCTTGCCTCGAAAGCAAGATTGCTCCCGAGCTTAATAACATTTCGGTGGTTCGTGATTTTCCAGATATCTTCACAGAAGTATCACCAGGTCATCCCCTGACCGATATGGTGAATTCGTGACCAAGTTGGTTTACCAATGAACCACTCTTTCTCCAAGAATCCGTGTTGGATACCCCTGAGCTAGTTGGTTAAGCTAAACAACAACTTGGAGAGTTGGAAGATAAAAGCTTTGCCGAACTTAGTTCATCACTAAGGGATATCCTTGAGTGTGTGTGTGTTGAAGAAATATGATGTCTTCATCGACTGATCCCCGTGATCAGTTGTTGAATCTGTTGTCTTATCCAAACTTTGATTTGAGTATGGGCTATCGTCAAGTCAAATCAGAACCAACGATGTTCGTAATGTTGTCTTACTCGTGGTTGATCCCTCGAGCATACACCATTACATCCTCTAGTCTGACCAATGCTATCACCGTGTTCACATGATGGTGGAAGTCCAGTGATATGGAAATTCCGATGAGTTGCTGTTGATCCCATCAGCAGCATTTTGTCTCCCCCATGATACATGTTGAACATCAACCTAGTGTTGGAAACTTTGTAAGCAATGCCTTCGTGTTCTGCTCATGAAGCTTATGCTTGGATGGAAGAAGTGACTTCCTCGAATTCATGTGCATTTGATGCAAGTTGCCGCCGTGAGTTTGAGAAAGACTGTTTTTGCTTCCTCTGGTACCATCCCAAGTCAATTATGCATGTGCGAATGTATTCTATGGTATGGTAGATTAATTACTTCCACTCCATATGTATACCCTAGCACACCAAGCCACTGATTGATTTGTTCAAAGAAAAGAAGTTCATGCGCTAATCCTGAAGGGCCCGGACGGATATGCACAAGACTTCATTATCCCAATGATGGTTCCCAATCAGAACTCGGTAGTATTTTATTGCAAGACTACCATGTGATCATGCTTGTCTGGGATAGCGTGTTCATATGTGTGTAGCAGAACCAGCTCATGTTTTGGAGCATACCATCGTAGTTCATTTCCTGAGAATCTCGCAACGTCATCTCGTTGATTTGTGTTGCAAACTTTCCTTTCAGACATGCTGAGTCTGAAGTATCCTATCGCCAATCGGATCTGAATCTTAGGCAGATGTGATGGTTGGAACGTTTCCCAAGAGCTATAATATTGGTCTCGCGGTAACCGGTGGAGTGGATGTCGTGGCCAACACACCAAATCGGAAGGCCTATTATTGTAGTATCTTGCTTGAAGAAGTTGGCCACCTCCCCATAAGGATCTCGTAGAATTTATTCCAGTAGTTGTTCCTTATGGATTTTTGTGTTCCCAAAGTTCGACCTTTTACTTGATGTTGTAGATACCAAACCATATCAATAAATGGGTTAAGCTAGCACATCAAGGAGAACATTAGAAGCGGAGTGCTAAATGTCTCTCGGTCGATCATCAGGTTTTGTTTCCTTGGCCTCACTAAGGTGAAATCTGAGAAGGTGTTATCCTCCTTTGCATCTGCATCGTCCATCACTATTCATCATGGTAGTATATTGTGTTGCCAGGATCCTTGACACGGTTATTGGTAAAACCTTGCTGAACATGGAAATGCTCAAGTTCTTGAGAGCACGCGCAAGCAACTGGGATTTATCATCGGCATTAATTGGGATCCGCTCTCAGTTTCCTTGGTTATGCTATAACCTTGCCAATAGTCGAATCACTCTCTATTTTTGAGTTTCTCCCAGTTACTAGAATCATTCCTAGAATTAGCATTTTGTTCCTAGCTTGCACCGCCATTGTGCCATTCGACCATGGACTACCCTTCTTAGTAATTTCTGGTCGGGATCATCTTCAAAAGTGGTCCTACCATGGGTCCCATCCATTTCCGATGATAAGAAAAAAATCATCCATTGCGTTGTCTTCAACAAGGTAGTCCACATCATGCATCCTAGTCTGAGTATGCCACTCCTTCGAACTCTTCCAGATGATCATTTGACAATTGCCTTTCGCTGGTACAGAGAGTTTCAATGATCTTTGTATCAAAAATAATTCTTTTTGCCACTTAAGGGAATAGTTCTACGAGTCACCTTCCCTAAGGTGCTCCGTAATGGAATCATGGAAATTATTTCATCGCTATCTTGAAACCATCCACCATCCTACCTAAGCGTGAAATTGTTGTCTACCTAGTGAACCTTCGTCATCTGTTACACTCCATCCCTCTGGATGTATGTTTCATGTCTCAGCCCAAGAGTTGTTTCAATGTCTCATTCCGCGAGTTGATCATCGGTTGTTCGATCCCCGAGAAGATCGATCCTTCTAGAGTTTTTCCTTTTCCTCTTGTTGTCATGTTGGTTGGAGTTCTCATAGCAAGACGTCGAGACAAAGATGGTGACGAATCAACGTTCTTACAAAGTGCAACCTGGATCGTGAAGATTGTGTTAGCTTTGTGTCCCCTCTGTCTTCTTACATCACGTCTTGAATCTCGGGACGAGATTCTTGTTTAGTGGGGGTGAGTTGTCACAGCCCTAGAATTGTTTGCAGATAGTTGCATCAGTGAGCATCATGCATCCTGTTATTTTCAAGAAACTTGAAATGAGGAAATTGAAAGCCTCAGAAATCATCTTAAAAGAAGGGCAAGAACCCTTTAAATTGCATTCAGTGATTCCAAATTGCCTTAAAAATAGTGTTGAGAATTTTGGCAAAGGTTATATACCAAACCAAAATTTTGGAACATTTTTAAGGGATTATTTGGTCTCTGAATTTAAAACAATGTTCTATTTGAATTTGAAAATATATTCAAATATATATGGGATATGTTTTCAAATGCTCTGTGATAATTTATGTGCCTCTGGAAAAGTCCATGAGGCAACATAAAAATACTCAGAGGATGTTTTGGCACTGTTGAATTTTGTTTGAATTCAAAATAGTGGCAAAAGATTAAATAAAAGAAAAACAGAAGGAAAATAAAATAGAACAGAAAGTCACCTGTAGCTCACCTTTGTGGCCTGTTACTGAAGCACCCGGCCCAACTCCTGTCCTGGCCCAGCCCACTAGGGGCAAGGAGGTCTTCTTCCTCCTCCTGCCAGAAGGATGCAGCGCGTGGTCGCCGCGCGCGCGCATGCGCCTGGCCAGCTCCACCCTGCCTGCGTCATCCCTGACTCGCCCAAGGCCGCCACGACACCCCTGGAACCCCCTAGGCCTCCTCCTCGAGCTCATCCCCTCCCCTGGCTCTCTCTCTCACCAACCGAGCGTCGTCGTCGCCGCCGCTCGTCGTTGCCGTAGCCACAGCCACCGCCTCGCCTCCCTAACAAGTCCAAGAGCTTCGACAAGCCTCCCTCGTCCTCTCCGTCAAGCCAAGAGACGCCGGGTGCCCTGTGTCATCGCCATCGACATCATCTTCATCCTCGGGTGCCGACGATCGCCGCCGTGGCTCCGACGCCGTCCAAGCCTCCCCCGAGCTTGCGGACCCCTCCGTTAGATCCGCTGTGAGCTTCTGCATCGAACCCCTCTCTACCCTCGCTCGATTGCTTCCTCCTACGTCGTTGCCCTCGCGGCCTAGAGCTTGGCTCCGCCGGCCATGTCGTCGCCGTGGCCACCGTCACCTAGGGCCACAACCAAGCACACTACCGTGCTCAGAGCAATGCCAGAAGCCCAAAACCCACACCCACTGCTCGTGCCGTCCACTGCATCCCCGTGTTCGTCGTGGCCGAACTCCGGCCGCCGCCTCTGTGCTTGTCATCGTCATTTCCAGCAACCCCGAGGCCTCCCGATCGCTCTGCTAGACGCGGTCGAGCGCGGGCTACCTTCTGGTGGTCTCCGCGCGTCCAACCGCCGCTCGTAGCGCAAGTCCGGCGAGTTGCCGCCGCAGTTTTGGTCACCGCCGGCCTAACTCCGGCGACTGCCGACGTGGACATCATTAGCACTAATCTCTGCCAGCTAACCACCCCACAACCACTGACAGTGGGCCCCGCGTCGAGTCAAAGCACGAGTCAACGCGGGATTAGCGCCTCTGTCACTGATCAGTGGGCCCGACAGGTCAGGGTTGACCTGGACCGGCTCAGTTGGCCTGCTGACGTCACTGTTGACCTTGCTGACGCCATAAAGCTTTTCTGGCATTTTCAATAACCAGGAAATTCCAGAAAATAGTTAAACCTTAAAAAAATCATAGAAATTAAACCGTAACTCCAAATGAAATAATTTATATATGAAAAATTATCAGAAAAATATGAAGAATCTGTTTAAGCCATGTTCATGCATGTTTGAGCAATTTAACATCACCAACTACGTGTAACGCTCTCGATGTGGCTATATCTCCCACGTGTCGAAGCACGACTTAGAGGCATAACCGCATTGAAAGCAATGTTGCTAGTGAGGTAATCTTCACACAACCCATGTAAATAAGTAAAGGGGAAAAGATACATAGTTGGCTTACAATCGCCACTTCATACAATTACATGAATAAAGCATTACATCAATCAGATACAATCAAGGTCCGACTACGGAACCAAAATAAAAGAAGACTACCCCAAATGCTACACATATCCCCGATCGCCCCCAACTGGGCTCCACTACTGATCGACTAGAACGAAACAACGCAAATGACAAGATCTTCATAGTGCTCCTCTTTGAGCTTGGTTGTGTCACCTGTACAGTTCATCGGCACCTGCAAACTGGTTTTGGAAGTATCTGTGAGTCACGGGGACTCAGCAATCTCACACCCTCACGATCAAGACTATTTAAGCTTATATGTAAGGTAAAGGTATGAGGTGGAGCTGTAGCAAGTGACTAACCTATACGCAAAAGAGAGCGAGAAGAGAAGGCAAAAGCACAGTCGAGAATCTATGATCAAGAAGTGATCCTAGAACAACCTACGTCAAGCATAACTCCAACACCGTGTTCACTTCCCGGACTCCGCCGAGAAGAGACCATCACGGTTACACACGCGGTTGATGTATTTTAATTAAAATCAACTTCAGGTTTTCTACAACCGGACATTAACAAATTCCCATCTGCCCATAACCGCGGGCATGGCTTTCGAAAGTTCAAATCCCTGCAGGGGTGTCCCAACTTAGCCCATCACAAGCTCTCAAGGTCAACGAAGGATATTCCTTCTCCCAAGACAATCTGATCAGGCTCGGCATCCAGGTTACAAGACATCCTCGACAATGGTAAAACAAGTCCAGCAACACTGCCCGAATGTGCCGACAAATCCCGATAGGAGCTGCACATATCTCGTTCTCAGGGCACACTCAGAAGAGCAGTCCGTACAACTAAAACCAGCCCTCGAGTTTCCCTGAGGTGGCGCTGCAAGGGGCTCTAGTTTGGACCAACACTCAGAGGAGCACTGGCCCGGGGGGGGGGGGTAAAATAATGATGACCCTCAGGAGCGCGACTCCCAAGGGAAAAGAGGCTAGGTGGCGAATGTTAAAACCAATGTTAGGCATTGATGGAGGAGTTTTATTCAAAGCGAACTGTCAAGGGGTTCCCATTATAACCCAACCGCGTAAGGAACGCAAAATCCAGGAACATAACACCGATATGACTGAAACTAGGGCGGCAAGAGTGGAACAAAACACCAGGCATAAGGCCGAGCCTTCCACCCTTTACCAAGTATATATATGCATTAATTAAATACGAGATATTGTGATATCCCAACAAAATATCCATGTTCCAAACATGGAACAAGCTCCAATCTTCACCTGCAACTAACAACGCTATAAGAGGGGCTGAGCAAAGCGGTAACATAGCCAAACAACGGTTTGCTAGGACAAGGTGGGTTAGAGGCTTGGTTCAACAATATGGGAGGCATGATAAGCAAGTGGTAGGTATCACAGCATAGGCATAGCAAAAGAGCGAGCAACTAGCAAGCAAAGATAGAAGTGATTTCGAAGGTATGGTCATCTTGCCTGAAATCCCGCAAGGAAGAAGAACGAGTCCATGACGAAGACAAACAGACGTAGTCGAACGGGTCCTCACAAACGCGACGTTATCAGAACCATGCCGAAGAAGCAAACACCAGAGAGAAGCGCACAACATAGTAAATAACCAACACATGAACTTGGTATGATATGCGGGATGCGGTATGTGATGCATATGCAAGATTTTACAAGGAATGATTGAACCTAGCCTCAACTTGGAAAACCAAGAGTGCCACTGGAAAGGTGTGGTGATTTCGGTTGAAATCGATATAAAGATCACCGGAATCGGATGCACGGTTTGGAAATGGCAAGCAAAACAAATATGGCACCGGTCTGCGATAATCAGCAAGTGACCATCTAAATGCATCAAGATAAATATACTACATCACCCAAACATGGCAACAAAATACATGGAAGGGATCCACTCATGATTCTTGACAAAATATGAACACTGAGCTACGGCTAATTCACTCATTAACTGGTTCAAACAAGCATGGAAAAAGTGCAAATGATAACAGGTTTCAGACTTAGTGAAATTAACACAAGTCTGGAATTTATCATCAGGAAGCACACTTTAGAGCATGAAAACTACATGCTACAGGAACATATCGTGGCAAAGAAAGGCATGGCATGAAGCTACTCAAAGCACTTAACAAAAGTCCCTTAGTTACCATGAGCCAAAAGGGATCATAAAATACGATTGCAAGCATGTGAACATGGCAAAAACATAAACAGATTCAGACTTTGTGAAAAACTGGAACATGCAAAACATTTAGGGAGTAGGCATGTTTACGAGCTCGATGCACTCACTACAGAGCATCGCATGACAAACTAAGCATACACCCAGTAAGAATACATGGCATAGAAGCTAGAAATGGCAAGAACAACATCATAGCATGCACGGATCAATAGCAACATCCTCGGCAAAATCGGTAAACAAGTTAACAATCTGCCAGGAACATTTTATAGCAAAAGTACAGCTCGATTGACTCAAGCTAGGTTGCTCCATAAATGCAAACAAATACATGGCTGGATAGAGCACCACAATATTAACAAAACATCCTTACTGATCATCCTCAAAAGAGGCACGGATCACTAGGAAACAACATGAACATATGGCATAACGACAAAAACAGAACATGGACTTAGTGAAATTCTAAGTCCCTGAAATCAGCATTACCGATTACACTACTTTGCAAGCTTGTGCTAGTCACCACAAACATCACAAAAATACATGGCAAGCACCCCTATAAAGATGGCATGGCATATAACAAAACACATATAGAGCTCAGGATCATATCATGCACACATTAAACATGGCAAAAATGACAAAATGCCATTTGCTGAAACAAATCTGACAAATTCACTAGATAGCCCTCTTCCAACAGCATTTCGGGCATCAAGATGAGCTCAACTGAAAATGATGCAATGCGAAGAAATGATGTACTCATCGAGGCGAACATTTTGATATGCTACGCGCACAAACCGAAGCTACGGATGCGGAGTTATGATGCAATGAAAAGAGGCATATGAATCTGCAAATTTCAGGACTTAGTCGATTTGAAAAAAAAACAGGCGGGCGCTGAACAACTAAAACGTGCTCAGGCGAGGGATAGCGGGCTTGCTCACCCTGGGCTTGGCCCACGCGAAGAGGAGGCGACCTGGGCCGGAGAAGATGGGCCGGCGGCTGGGTGGCGCTGAAGCTGGGCCCCATCGAGCAGACGCGGCCCACGCAGGCGACGCTTGCGGGAGGAACTGCTCTTGCTCGAGCCCGAACACATCCATGGCTGTGGCGGCGCTGTCGCTGGAGAGGGGCACCGGCGAGGCTCGCTCGGCAGGGACC
>NC_041382.1:425614383-425665344 GCF_002162155.2 Triticum dicoccoides
GGGTGGACGCGTCTGGTGGCGCGGAGGGAGTCTGATCAAGGGTTAGACTGCGCGAAATTTTCGGAGGGAGGCACATATTTATAGGTAGAGGGAGCTAGGAGAGTCCAAATGAGGTGCGGTTTGCGGCCACGCGATCGTGATCGAACGACCGAGAGGATGGGGGGGGGGGTTAGGTGGGTTTTGGGCCACTTTGGAGAGGTGTTGGGTTGCAACACACACGAGGCCTTTTTGGTCCCTCGGTTAACCGTTGGAGTATCAAACGAAGTCCAAATGGTACGCAACTTGAAAGGCGGTCTACCGGTAGTAAACCAAGGTTGCATGACAAGTCTCGGTCCAATCTGAAAATGTTTAACACCCGCACACGAAAAGAGGTAGAAAGGGACATCGAGTGACATAGGAGCGCCGGATTGCAAAACGGACAACGGGGAAAATGCTCGGATGCATGAGACAAACATGTATGCAAATGAAATGCACATGATGACATGATATGTAATGCATGACACGCAAGCAATGACAACACAACAACAGCGAATAACTGGAGGACACCTGGCACATCGGTCTCGGGGCGTTACAACACTCCACCACTACGAGAGGATCTCGTCCGGAGATCTAGAATGGCACCGGAGGAACAACGGAAAAGAAAGAGAAGAGGTAAAACTAAGTTGCTCCTTTGACAAACGAGTGAGACCAAAGAACCTTGCAAAGGTTGAACAAATTGAAAGAAAGAATGCAACGAGAAAGAGCGAAGTTGAAAGCACTCAGTTAGGAAAAAGGAACAAGGAAGACGAAATTCAAACAGCACTCCGGTTGAGAAGGGATGCAAGACTTTATAAGATGAAAAGAACTAGAAGAGAAGACACAACACTCCGGTTAGTTGAATAAGCACAGGAGACCAAATCCCGCAAGGAAGAAGAACGAGTCCATGACGAAGAAAAACGGACGTAGTCGAATGGGTCCTCATAAACGCGACGTTATCAGAACCAACCCGAAGAAGCAAACACCAGAGAGAAGCATACAACATAGTAAATAACCAACACATGAACATGGTATGATATGCGGGATGCGGTATGTGATGCATATGCAAGATTTGACAAGGAATGATTGAACCTGGCCTCAACTTGGAAAACCAAGTGTGCCACTGGAAAGGTGAGGTGATTTCGGTTGAAATTGATATAAAGATCACCGGAATCGGATGCACGGTTTGGAAATGGCAAGCAAAACAAATATGGCACCGGTCTGCGATAATCAGCAAGTGACCATCTAAATGCATCAAGATAAATATACTACATCACCCAAACATGTCAACAAAATACATGGCAGGGATCCACTCATGATGCTTGACAAAAGATGAACACTGCGCTACGGCTAATTTACTCATTAACAGGTTCAAACAAGCATGGCAAAAGTGCAAATGATAACAGGTTTCAGACTTAGTGAAATTAACACAAGTCTGGAATTTATCATCAGGAAGCACACTTTAGAGCATGCAAACTACATGATACAGGAACATATCGTGGCAAAGAAAGGCATGGCATGAAGCTACTCAAAGCACTTAACAAAAGACCCTTAGTGACCATGAGCCAAAAGGGATCAGAAAATACGATTGCAAGCATGTGAACATGACAAAAACGTAAACAGATTCAGACTTTGTGAAAAACTGGAACATGCAAAACAGTTAGCGAGTAGGCATGTTTACGAGCTCGATGAACTCACTACAGAGCATCGCATGACAAACTAAGCATACACCCATCAAGAATACATGGCATAGAAGCTAGAAATGGCAAGAACAACATCATAGCATGCACGGATCAATACCAACATCCTCGGCAAAATCGGTAAACAAGTTAACAATCTACCAGGAACATTTTATAGCAAAAGTACAGCTCGATTGACTCAAGCTAGGTTGCTCCATAAATGCAAACAAAGACATGGATGGATAGAGCACCACAATGTTAACAAAACATCCTTACTGATCATCCTCAAAAGAGGCATGGATCACTAGGAAACAACATGAACATATGGCATAACGACAAAAACAGAACAAGGACTTTGTGAAATTCTAAGTCCCTGAAATCAGCATTACCGATTAGGCTACTTTGCAAGCTTGTGCTAGTCACCACAAATATCACAAAAATACATGGCAAGCACCCCTATAAAGATGGCATGGCATATAACAAAACACATGTAGAGCTCAGGATCATATCATGCACACATTAAACATGGCAAAAATGACAAAATGCCATTTGCTGAAACAGATCTGACAAATTCACCACATAGACCTCTTCCAACAGCATTTCGGGCATCAAGATGAGCTCAAAAGAAAATGATGCAATGAGATGAAATGATGTACTCGTTGAGGCGAACATTTTGATATGCTACGCGAACAAATCGGAGCTACAGATGCGGAGTTATGATGCAATGAAAAGAGGCATATGAATCTGCAAATTTTAGGACTTGGTCGATTTAAAAAAAACAGTCGGGCGCTGAACAACTAAAACGTGCTCAGGCGAGGGATAGCGGGCTTGCTCACCCTAGGCTTGGCCCACGCGAAGAGGAGGCAACCTGGGCCAGAGAAGATGGGCCAGCGGCTGGGAGGCACTGAAGTTGGGCCCCATCGAGCGGACGCGGCCCACGCAGGCGACGCGAGCGGGAGGAACTGCTCCTGCTCGAGCCCGAGCACAGCCATGGCTGTGGCGGCGCTGTCGCCGGAAAGGGGCACCGGCGAGGCTCGCTCGGTAGGGACCGGCGGGAATGTGGCGGGGAGCTGGGGCAACTGGATCCGGTCCCTCCGGATCCGTTCCAGCCGGATCCGGCGGCAACTCGCAGCGGGACGGCGACGAGGGAACTCCGGCGCTGGGCGGAGCAGCGGTCAGTGGTGGCGGGGAATGGTGCATGCGGCGGGGAGGCGGCCCAGGCGCACGGCGGCGGAGACGCGGTGAGGGTCGCCGGGCGCGGGCGTCGGTGCGCAGATCCGGGCCTGGGCGGGCCCGCGATGGGCTTCCCCGGGCCGCGCGGTGGAGGAGGGAGGCAGCGCCACATGGCGACGCGCTAGTGGAGGAGGGAGGCGGCGGTCACGACGTGGCGGCCGCCGATTGGCCAGAACGACGTGGCGGCGGGGGTGGACGCGTCCGGTGCGGACGGACATGTCCGGTGGCGCGGAGGGAGTTGGATCTAGGGTTAGACTGCGCGAAATTTTTGGAGGGAGGTACATATTTATAGGTAGAGGGAGCTAGGAGAGTCCAAATGAGGTGCGGTTTGCGACCACGCGATCGTGATCGAATGACCGAGAGGATGGAGGGGGGTTTAGGTGGGTTTTTGGCCACTTTGGAGAGGTGTTGGGCTGCAACACACACGAGGCCATTTCGGTCCCTCGGTTAACCGTTGGAGTATCAGACGAAGTCCAAATGGTACGAAACTTGACAGGAGGTCTACCGATAGTAAACCAAGGCCGCATGACAAGTCTCGGCCAATCCGAAAATGTTTAACACCCGCACACGAAAAGGGGTAGAAAGGAACACCGGGTGACATAGCAGCGCCGGATTGCAAAACGGACGACGGGGAAATGCTCGGATGCATGAGACGAACATGTATGCAAATGAAATGCACATGATGACATGATATGCAATGCATGACACGCAAGCAATGACAATGCAACAACAACGAATAACTGGAGGACACCTGGCACATCGGTCTCGGGGCATTACACTAGGACAATTCATGTTTATGGAATATATGGTATGTAGTTTTGGAGTTGGAATTTGCTATATGTTTGAATTCCACTTCAATTAATATGACTAACTGTTGCATTAGGCGAATTCAGTACGTTAACATGCCATGATCATACATCATGTTTTTTGCATTGCGTTGATTGTGTTCCCTCTCGTTTGCCGGTGTTTGTCCCCTCTCAGTAGACGTGGTTTCGACGATGTGATCGATGACACCGATGAAGAGCTATATTATCTTCAGAAGTGCCAGGCAAGCAAAAACCCCTTTGTTCATTCCGATACAATTCCACTCTCGTCCTCATGCTCTCTTTTACTGCATTAGGAAAACAACGATTCAGTTGTTACATGCTGCGGTAGTTGAACCCCTTTCCTCTGCATGACCTGTCATTGCCACAGTAAATAGATGAAACCCACTAGCATGAGTAGGAGTTGTTTGAGCCCTGATGTGCCTACTCATTCATGCTTGCTTGTCATGCCTGCTATTGCTTAGAGTTGTGTCAGGTCTGATTCATCGGGGATGAATTGGAAAGGTGAACATGTCCTACTGTGTGTGAGCTAAGTGTGTTGAACACGATTTGGTAAATGTATCGATGAGAGGCCATGTAGGAGTACATGGTGGGTTGTTTCATTGGAACCGTCCTTAAGCACCGAGATCTATATGTGTGATTTAAGAACCAGTTACTACCATGCATTGGGATCCTTAATTGACCCTCTCGGCTTCTTAACCACCCTAGTCCTCTGTCCAGGAGTTGCAACTAGTTTCTGGTGTTTGTAGGATATGTGTTGGCGGCCGTGCGTAGCGCTGACCCCAGGGGTGGGCTATGATCCAGTAGATACACCGTGGCCGGGCATGTCGGGCGCCCATTTGGTGTCTCGGAACCCTGTACACATCGTTCGGGGCCGTATGTGGAAACCTCGGCCGGACTCCTTGCGGATGGAACCTGGATAGGTGATAAACCTGGACTAGAGACTTGAGTGTTTAGGTAGGCCGTGGCCGACACCCTCGTTGGGCTTCCGCTTGAAGGTTTCCTAGTACATGTCGTGTAAACGAAGGTAAGTGGTGAGAGCGTGTATGAAGAAGTACACCCCTGCAGGGTTAACATCATCTATTTGAATAGCCGCGTTCGCGGTAAAGGACTGCTTGGTTGCCTATACAGTTCATAGATAACTTGAAGTGGATACTCTAAAACTCGCAAAATAAGCGTGAGTGCTATGGATGGCCTTCTCGTGGGGAGACGGGAGCGGATCCATAGTGGTGTATTGATATGGTGAATATGTGGACTCGTGTGCGCCACCTCAAAAGAGTTACTTGCAGTCATAGTTTAGGATAGCCACTGAGTCAAAGCTGGCTTGCTGCAGTCAAACTCCACCACCCCCTTTGTTGATACCGATGCATATGCAGTTAGTTCTGATGTAAGTCTTGCTGGGTAGATTTGTACTCACATTTGCCTATTTTATGTTTTGTAGAGAGACGCCAGTCTCGCTTGTAGTTTCACGTGGACTTCGACGTTTAGCTTGTTACCAAAGCTACGATCTTGTGCCCTCGGCAGGATCTGGTAGATAGTCAGGCTTCTCAGCCTTTTTCATTTGTAGATGTCTGTACCCAGACATGTTAAGCTTCCGCATGTGCTTTGACGTGTATGCTCTGAATGTTGGGTCATGAGACCCATGTTTGATATACCTCGCTCCTCGGAGCCTAATGAGTAAATACTTTGAGACGTAGAGTCTTGTTGTGATGCCTTGTTGTATTTACGCATATTGAGCATATTGTGTGTATGATTTGAAATGCTTGGTATGTGTGGGATCCGACAACCTAGTTGTTTATGCTCGGTAGCCTCTCTTATGGGGAAATGTAGTCTTGTGCTTCCATGAGCCATAGTAGTCTGCTACAGCCCGGTTCACCGGAGTCCTGCTAGCCCAGCACTACTGTTTTGGAACACTTGACTGGCCGGCATGTGATTCACTTCGTTCCTATGTCTGTCCCTTCGGGGAAATGTCACACGGTGATATCCGGAGTCCTGCCTAGCCTGCTACAGCCCGGTTCACCGGAGTCCTGTTAGCCCAGTGCTACAGCCCGGATTCGCACGCTGCTGACCGAGATGCTCCATGTTGATTCATGTATGCCTGTCCCCGTAAGTTAGTGCCACTTTGGGTTCACGACTAGTCATGTCGGCCCGAGTTCTCTGTCATATGGATGCTAGCGACACTATCATATACGCGAGCCAAAAGGCGCAAACGGTCCCGGGCCAGGTAAGGTGGCACCCGTGGGAATACCGTGCGTGAGGCCGCAAAGAGATATGATGTGTTACATGCTAGATCGGTGTGACTTAGAATCGGGGTCCTGACACTGACCTAAACATTACTCTAACAAATTAAAGACCGACACTCTTAATTAAACAAAACAAAGAGTACTACTGTGGCTGCTGCTCGTCGATCTCCGCCGCCGCCTCCATGTCCAGATCGCGCCCAGCGGTCTCCTGGGGAAGGGGCTCCATGGCATCCTGCTAACTCTTGAGCACTGCGTTGGTTTTCCCTTGAAGAGGAAAGGGTGATGCAGTAGAGCAGCGTAAGTATTTCCCTCAGTTTTTGAGAAGCAAGGTATCAATCCAGTAGGAGGCCACACACGAGTCCCTCGCACCTACACAAACAAATAAACTGCTCGCAACCAGCGCGATAAAGGGGTTGTCAATCCCTTCACGATCACCTATGAGAGTGAGATCTGATAGATATGATAAGATAATATTTTTGGTATTTTTATGGTAAAGAGAAATAAAGATGCAAGTAAAATAAATGGCAAAGGAAATAACTAAGTATTGGAAGATTAATATGATGGAAAATAGACCCAGGGCCATATGTTTCACTAGAGGCTTCTCTCAAGAGCATAAGTGTTACGGTGGGTGAGCAAATTAATGTCGAGCAATTGATAGAATTGAGCATAGTTATGAGAATATCTAGGTATGATCACGTATATAGGCATCACGTCCAAGATAAGTAGACCGACTCCTGCCTGCATCTACTACTATTACTCCACACATCGACCGCTATCCGGCAAGCATCTAGAGTATTAAGTTCAAGAGAACAGAGTAACGCTTTCAGCAAGATGACATGATGTAGAGGGATAAACTCATGCAATATGATATAAACCCCATCTTGTTATGCTCGATGGCAATATTACAATACGTGCCTTGCTGCCCCTACTGTCACTGGGAAAGGACACCGCAAGATTGAACCCAAAGCTAAGCACTTCTCCCATTGCAAGAAAGATCAATCTAGTAGGCCAAACCAAACTGATAATTCGAAGAGACTTGCAAAGATAACCAATCATACATAAAAGAATTCAGAGAAGATTCAAATATTGTTCATAGATAAACTTCATCATAAACCCACAATTCATCGATCTCAACAAACAGACCGCAAAAGAAGATTACATCGAATAGATCTCCACAAGAGAGGGGGAGAACTTTGTATTGAGATCCAAAAAGAGAGAAGAAGCCATGTAGCTAATAACTATGGACCCATAGGTCTGAAGTAAACTACCCACACTTCATCGGAGAGGCTATGGTGTTGATGTAGAAGCCCTCCATGATCGATACCCCCTCTGGCGGAGCTCCAGAAAAGGCCCCAAGATGGGATCTCGTGGATACAGAAAGTTACGGCTGTGGAATTAGGGTTTTGGCTCCATATCTGGTAGTTTGGGGGTACGTAGGTATATATAGGAGGAAGGAGTATGTCAGTGGAGCAACATGGACCCCACGAGGGTGGACGGCGCGCCTGGGGGAGGGGGGGGTAGGTGCGCTCCCTACCTCGTGCCTTCCTGGTTGATTGCTTGACGTAGGGTCCAAGTCCTCTGGACCATGTTCATTCCAAAAATCACGTTCCAGAAGGTTTCATTCCGTTTGGACTCTGTTTGATATTCTTTTTCCGCGAAACCCTAAAATAGGCAAAAACAACAATTCTGGGCTGGGCCTCCGGTTAATAGGGTAGTCCCAAAAATAATATAAAAGTGTATAATAAAGCCCAATAATGTCCAAAATAGGATATAATATAGCATGGAACAATCAAAAATTATAGATACGTTGGAGACGTATCAAGCATCCCCAAGCTTAATTCCTGCTTGTCCTCGAGTAGGTAAATGATAAAAACAGAATTTTTGATGTGGAATGCTACTTGGCATAATTTCAATGTAATTCTCTTAATTGTGGTATGAATATTTAGATCCGAAAGATTCAAGACAAAATTTTAATATTGACATAGAAATAATAATACTTCAAGCATACTAACTAAGCAATTATGTCTCTTCAAAATAACATGGCCAAAGAAAGTTATCCCTACAAAACCATATAGTCTGGCTATGCTCCATCTTCACCACACAAAGTATTCAAATCATGCACAATCCCGATGATAAGCCAAACAATTGTTTCATACTTTTGGTGTTCTCAAACTTTTTCAATCTTCACGCAATACATGAGCGTGAGCCATGGACATATCACTATAGGTGGAATAGAATGGTGGTTGTGGAGAAGACAAAAAGGGATAAGATAGTCTCACATCAACTAGGCGTATCAACAGGCTATGGAGATGCCCATCAATAGATATCAATGTGAGTGAGTAGGGATTGCCATGCAACGGATGCACTAGACCTATAAGTATATGAAATCTCAACAAAAAGAAACTAAGTGGGTGTGCATCCAACTTGCTTGCTCATGAAGACCTAGGGCATTCTGAGGAAGCCCATAGTTGGAATATACAAGCTAAGTTCTTATAATGAAAAGTCCCACTAGTATATGAAAGAGATAGCATAGGAGACTCTCTATCATGAAGATCATGGTGCTACTTTCAAGCACAAGTGTGGAAAAAAAGATAGTAGTATTGCCCCTTTTTATTTATTCTTTTTTGGGCCTTCCTTTTTTTATTTGGCCTTTATCTTTTTTATTGGGACAATACTCTATGAATGATGATCATCACACTTCTATTTATTTACAACTCAATGATTACAACTCGATACTAGAACAAAGTATGACTCTATATGAATGCCTCCGGCGGTGTACCGGGATAGCAATGATGCATGAGTGACTTATATGAAAGAATTATGAATGGTGGCTTTGCCACAACTAAAATGTCAGCTACATGATCATGCGAAGCAATATGACAATGATGGAGCGTGCCATAGTAAATGGAACGGTGGAAAGTTGCATGGCAATATATCTCGGAATGGCTATGGAAATTCCATGATAGGTAGGTATATGGTGGGTGTATGATACCGGCGAAAGGTGCGCGGTATTAGAGAGGCTAGCAATGGTGGAAGGGTGAGAGTGCGTATAATCCATGGACTCAACATTAGTCATAAAGAACTCACATACTTATTGAAAAATCTGTTAGTTATCGAAGCAAAGTACTACGCGCATGCTCCTAGGGGGATAGATTTGTAGGAAAAGACCATCGCTCGTCCCCGACCGCCACTCATAAGGAGGACAATCAATAAATACATCATGCTTCGACTTCTTAACATAACGGTTCACCATACGTGCATGCTACGGGAATCACAAACTTCAACACAAGCATTTCTCAAATTCACAACTACTAGACTAGCACGACTCTAATATCACCATTTCCATATCTCAAAACAATTATCAAGTTTCAAATTTCTCATAGTATTCAACACACTCATAAGAAAATTTTATTATTAATCTTGAATGCCTAACATAATTAAAGCAAATTACATGCTGTTTTGTAGGACTCTCAAAACAATCTAAGTGAAGCATGAGAGAACAATGGTTTCTATAAAACAATTCTACCAACATGCTCTAAAAGATATAAGTGAAGCACTAGAGCAAAAACTATATAACTCAAAAGATATAAGTGAAGCACATAGAGTATTCTAACAATTCCTGAATCATGAGCGTCTCTCTCAAAAAGGTGTGTGCAGCAAGGATGATTGTGGAAAACTAACAAATAAATACTCAAATAATACAAGATGCTCCAAGCAAAACACATATCATGTGGTAAATAAAAATATAGCTCCAAGTAAAGTTACCGATAGAAGTAGACGAAAGAGGGGATGCCTTCCGGGGCATCCCCAAGCTTTGGCTTTTAGGTATCCTTAGATTATCTTGGGGGTGCCATGGGAATCTCCAAGCTTAGTCTCTTGCCACTCCTTGTTCCATAATCCATCAAATCTTTACCCAAAACTTGAAAACTTCACAACACAAAACTTAAAGTAGAAAATCTCGTGAGCTCCGTTAGCGAAAGAAAACAAAACAACACTTCAAGTTACTGTAATGAACTCATTATTTATTTATATTGGTGTTAAACCTACTATATTCCAACTTCCCTATGGTTTATAAACTATTTTACTAGCCATAGATTAATCAAAATAAGCAAACAACACATGAAAAACATAATCTGTCAAATACAGAACAGTCTGTAGTAATCTGTAGCTAACGCAAGATATGGAACCCCAAAAATTCTAAAATAAATTTCTGGACGTGAGTAATTTATCTATTAATCATCTTCAATAATAATTAACTAAATATCACTTTCCAAATAAAAATGGCAGCAGTTCTCGTGAGCGCTAAAGTTTCTGTTTTTACAGCAAGATTTAAAAGACTTTCCCCAAGTCTTCCCTACGGTTCTACTTGGCACAAACACTAATTAAACACAAAAAAACCCAACCGAAAAACAGGCTAGATAAATTTTTTATTACTAAATAGGAGAAAAAATCAAGGAATAAAAATAAAATTGTGTTGCTTCCCAACAAGCGCTATCGTTTAACGCCCCTAGCTAGGCATAAAAGCGAAGATAGATCTAGGTATTGCCATCTTTGGAAGGCAATCCATAAGTGGCTCTTATAATAGATTCATAAGGTAATTTAATTTTATTTCTAGGGAAGTGTTCCACGCCTTTCCTTAACGGAAATTGGAATCTAATATTCCCTTCCTTAATATCAGTAATTGCACCAATCGTTCTAAGGAAAGGTCTACCAAGAATAATAGGACATGAAGGATTGCAATCTATGTCAAGAACAATAAAATCCACGGGCACATAATTCCTATTTGCAACAATAAGAACATCATTAATTCTTCCCATAGGTTTCTTAATAGTGGAATTCGCAAGGTGCAAGTTTAAAGAGCAATCATCAAAATCACGGAAACCTAGCAAATCACACAAAGTATTTGGAATCGTGGAAACACTAGCACCCAAATCAAACAAAGCATAGCATTCATGATCTTTAATCTTAATTTTAATAGTAGGTTCCCACTCATCATAAAGTTTTCTAGGGATAGAAACTTCCAACTCAAGTTTTTCTTCATAAGATTGCATCAAAGCATCAACGATATGTTTGGTAAAGGCTTTATTTTGACTATAAGCATGAGGAGAATTTAGCACGTGTTGCAACAAGGAAATACAATCTATCAAAGAGAAATTATTATAATTAAATTCCTTGGAATCCAAAATAGTGGGTTCATTAATATTTAAAGTTTTGACTTCTTCAATCCCACTTTAAACAATTTTAGCATCAAGATCCAAAGACTCCGAATCTTTGGAACGCCTTCTAGGTAAAGGTGGATCATATTCAGTCCCATCATTATCAAAATTCATATTACGAAACAAATATTTAATAGGGCACACATCAATAACTTTTAGATCTTCATCTTTATTATCATGGAGACTAGAAGAACACACTTTTATAAAGCAATCTTTCTTAGCACGCATCCTAGCGGTTCTTTCTTTGCACTTAACAATGGAAATTCTCATGGCTTTGAGAGAATCATTGACATCATGATTAGGAGGAATAGATCTAAGTTTCAAAGAATCAACATCAAGAGAAATTATATCAACGTTCCTAGCCAACTCATCAATCTTAAGCAATTTTTCTTCAATCAAGGCATTGAAATTCTTTTGCGAGGTAATAAATTATTTAATATTAGATTCAAAATCAGAGGGTATTTTATTAAAATTTCCATAAGAATTTGTTGTAGGAATTACCATAATTATTAGAGGAATTACTAGGATACGGCCTAGGATTAAAGTTTCCTCTATACGCGTTGTTACCAAAATTATTCGTACCAACAAAATAAACATCCAAAGATTCATTATTGTTCTCAATCAAAGTAGACAAAGGCATATCATTAGGATCAGAAGAAACACTTTTATTAGAAAATAATTTCATAAGTTCATCCATCTTACCACTCAAAACATTAATTTCTTCTATCACATGTACTTTCTTATTAGTAGATCTTTCAGTGTGCCATTGAGAATAATTAACCTTAATATTATCTAGGAGTTTAGTAGCTTCTCCTAAAGTGATTTCCATAAAAGTGCCTCCCGCGGCCGAATCTAAAAGATTTCTAGAAGCAAAATTCGATCCGGCATAAATTTTTTGTATAATCATCCACAAATTCAAACCATGTGTAGGGCAATTATGTATCATTAATTTCATCCTCTACCAAGCTTGTGCAACATGTTCATTATCAAGTTGCTTAAAATTCATAATATCATTTCTATGAGAGATGATCTTAGCGGGAGGAAAATACTTAGATATAAAAGCTTCTTTTGCACTTATTCCATGAATCAATACTATTTTTAGGCAGAGACGAAAACCAAGCTTTAGCACGATCTCTAAGCGAAAAAGGAAATAGCTTCAATTTAACAATGTCATTGGCCACATCTTTCTTCTTTTGCATATCACACAAATAAACGAAGTTGTTTAGATGGGTAGCTAAATCTTCACTAGGAAGGCCGGAAAACGGATCTTTCATGACAAGATTCAGCAAAGCAGCATTAATTTCATAATATTCAGCATCAGTAAGAGGAGCAATCGGAGTGCTAATAAAATCATTGTTGTTGGTATTGGTAAAGTCACACAATTTGGTGTTATCTTGAGCCATCGTGACAAGCAAGCAATCTGACACACAAGCAAACAAGAAACGGGCAAAAAGTGGCGACTAGAGAAAGAGAGGGAGGATAGATAGAGAGAGAGAGAGAGGGTGAATAAAACGGCAAGGGTGAAGTGGGGGAGAGGAAAACGAGAGGCAAATGGCAAATAATGTAATGCGGGGGATAAGGGTTTGTGATTGGTACTTGGTATGCTGACTTTTGCATAGACTCCCCGGCAATGGCGCCAGAAATCCTTCTTGCTACCTCTTGAGCACTGCGTTGGTTTTCCCTTGAAGAGGAAAGGGTGATGCAGTAGAGCAGCATAAGTATTTCCCTCAGTTTTCGAGAACCAAGGTATCAATCCAGTAGGAGGCCACACACGAGTCCCTCGCACCTACACAAACAAAGCAAACAAATAAACTCCTCGCAACCAACGTGATAAAGGGGTTGTCAATCCCTTCACGGTCACCTACGAGAGTGAGATCTGATAGATATGATAAGATAATATTTTTGGTATTTTTATGATAAAGAGAAATAAAGATGCAAGTAAAATAAATGGCAAAGGAAATAACTAAGTATTGGAAGATTAATATGATGGAAAATAGACCCGGGGGCCATAGGTTTCACTAGAGGCTTGTCTCGAGAGCATAAGTATTACGGTGGGTGAACAAATTACTATTGAGCAATTGACAGAATTGAGCATAGTTACGAGAATATCTAGGTATGATCATGTATATAGGCATCACGTCCAAGACAAGTAGACCGACTCCTGCCTGCATCTACTACTATTACTCCACACATCGACCACTATCCAGCATTCATCTAGGGTATTAAGTTCAAGAGAACAGAGAAACAATTTAAGCAAGATGACATGATGTAGAGGGATAAACTCATGCAATATGATATAAACCCCATCTTTTTATCCTCGATGGCAACAATACAATACGTGCCTTGTTTCCCCTACTGTCACTGGGAAAGGACACCGCAAGATTGAACCCAAAGCTAAGCACTTCTCCCATTGCAAGAAAGATGAATCTAGTAGGCCAAACCAAACTGATAATTCGAAGAGACTTGCAAAGACAACCAATCATACATAAAATAATTCAGAGAAGATTCAAATATTGTTCATAGTTAAAATTGATCATAAACTCACAATTCATCAATCTCAACAAACACACTGCAATAGAAGATTACATCGAATAGATCTCCACAAGAGAGGGGGAGAACTTTGTATTGAGATCGAAAAAGAGAGAAGAAGCCGTCTAGCTAATAACTATGGACCCGTAGGTCTGAAGTAAACTACTCACACTTCATCGGAGAGGCTATGGTGTTGATGTAGAAGCCCTCTATGATTGATACCCCCTCCGGCGGAGCTCCGGAAAAGGCCCCAAGATGGGATCTCATGGATACAGAAAGTTACGACGGTGGAATTAGGGTTTTGGCTCCGTATCTGGTAGTTTGGGGGTACATAGGTATATATAGGAGGTAGGAGTACGTCAGTGGAGCAACGTGGGCCCCATGAGGGTGGAGGGCGCGCTTGGGGGGGGGGGGTAGGCGCCCCCTACCTCGTGCCTTCCTCGTTGATTGCTTGACGTAGGGTCCAAGTCCTCGGGATCATGTTCGTTTCAAAAATCACGTTCCCGAAGGTTTCATTCCGTTTGGACTCTGTTTGGTATTCTTTTTCCACGAAACCCTAAGATAGGCAAAAAAACAACAATTCTGGACTGGGCCTCCGGTTAATAGGTTAGTCCCAAAAATAATATAAAAGTGTATTATAAAGCCCAATAATGTCCAAAACAGGATATAATATAGCATGGAACAATCAAAAATTATAGATACGTTGGAGACGTATCACATCCATCTCACCATACTCGGCAAGCATCTCGCCATCCGCTTCTGCCATCTCTTTGGAAAAGGCCGCCACGAGCTAGGCGTGGGTGGACGTGATCTGGGCTTGGACGGGCTCTGTCATCGCAAGGTATGCGGCGGAGGAATGGACAGCTGCTCGAACGCTCTTAGCGATTGCCAGCTCTTCGGCCATGGGTTGCCGACTGTTGTTGGAGAAGCTTCGCTCGATTTGTGCGGTGACCGCCAGGAGCTGGGCATGGGCAGCCTCGACATGGTCGTGGGCGGCCTCCATGAAGGCTAAGGCCGCACTGCGGAACGGACAGCTGCTGTGCCGCTCTTGCCATTTGCTATCCCCGAGGCAGATGTTGCTGCCGCCACCTAAGAAGCAACATCGGCCGTTTGGGCTGCCTTTTCTGCCCGGTCGCAAATTGCGGCCATGCTCATGCACCTTGTTAGCATGCGCATGGCGGCTGCGGCCGCGCTCTCGCCGGAGTGGGCCACCAAAGTTGCCCTCACGACACGGGTCCACGTGCCCATCTTTCATCGGCGATGATTGAACAGTGAAATGATATTTGGGGAGCGAGCTAGTGGGCTTGAGACGCTGACTGTGGACTGTAGCCAATGCACCTTCTCGCTTAAGCCATAGGCGTACTATACACCGACGGTGCTCCAAGATATTTTGTACTGCATCTCACACGGTTGCTGATAATAAACTGTGTGCGACCTACTTGATTTTTCATCTTAATTTGAATTACACAATGGGGTCACAGCGGCAATCGATGGTGTTTGAATTGCTAGACCTTTTATCTGGAGTGAACATGCAACTATATGTGTGTCGTAAAATAATTGGAATTATTCAGGGTTTGTTTGAACATTTTATACATTAAATTGGTTTTCTAGCCATTTCAGGTGAACAATTCAAAATTGAACTACATGCATATGCTCTAGTGCATATAAATTGGTTGAAAAATCAAATATGTGTCCTTGGGTGAATGCTTAGGTCCCATGCAAGAAATGGGAATGAATTTCAAACACCAGGGCACCATTGATTGCCGGAAAAACATTGAGATGCATGGTTTTTAAATTCTAGCAAATCAAAAAGTCGTATGAAATTCATGAAACTTGGCATGCTATCATGGAGCGGCATCAACATGTCGTGGTATTTTTCTGTACCATTTGGGGCAGGTTTGGGTATATGCTTCTCACAAACCGGAGCTTCTCACAACAAGCCGGTAGGGAACGTCCCACCTTTGGGGACGAAACAATATCCATTGCTTCTTATTGCTTTCAATTTTTTTCTTGTGTCAACATAGAACAGCAAGAGTGTTGTGTGAAATTTTTGTGATTTTTTAGGGTTTGTTTGGACATTTTTATGCATTAACTGAGTTTTCAATGCATTTTATGTGCATAATTCAAATTTGAACTACATGCACATGCTCCAGTGCATATAAATTGGTTGAAAAATCAAATCTCTATCCTTGGGTGCATGCTTAGGTCCCATGCAAGAAATGGGAATGAATTTGAAACACCGGGGCACCGTTGATTGCCGGCAAAATATTGAGATGCCTGGTTTTTAAATTCTAGTAAATCCAAAACTCGTCTGAAATTCATGAAACTTGGCATGCTATCATGGAGCGGCATCAACATGCCGTGGTACAAATTTTGTCCCATTTGGGGCAGGTTTGGGTATATGCTTCTCACAAACCAGAGCTTCTTATCGGATTTCGGGTTCCGGCAAAACCCTTGAGGTTCGAACTCTGGGGTGCGCACGCAGATCTCCCCCTAGCTCACGCTCTCACCATGATATCAAAGCTCAGCACGTCGAACTCGCAGAACAAAGGACACAGGGTTTATACTGGTTCGGGCCACCGTTGTGGTGTAATACCCTACTCCAGTTTGGTGTGGTCGATTGCCTCTTGGGCTGAGGGTGAACGAGTACAAGGGAAGAACAGCCTCCTGAGGAGAGGTGTCCTTCAGCTCGACGAGCTGGTGAGATGGCCTTGGTGGAGTGGATCCAATCCAAGATGAGCCGATCCTTGACTACGGTGGTGGCTAGTCCTATTTATAGAGGCCATGGTCCTCTTCCCAAATGTAGGAGGGAAGGGATCCAACAACGACCAAATTTGAAGGGAGACAACTAGTACAAGTTATCCTGACAAAAGGTGGTCTTCGCCTGCCAAAGGTTCTGGTGGTGACGCCGTCCTGGGCTCCATGGTGACCTCCGTCCCGCCGTCCTACTGGTCTTGGTCTTGTTGCACCGATATGGAAACCTTTGCCTGATGCCTCGGGACTCCTCGCCTGCGCTTTCCTCTTTAGCACCAAAGAGGAAACAAGTACACTACACGCGCTGGCGCCCGCCTGGCCTTGGTCGTGATGGCTTGCGTCACAGGGACCTCGCGAGGCGTCCCTCGCCTTGATCTCTCCGCCCCTCGTGAGCCAGTCTGGTGAGGCCGCCCCCGAGGGGGTCTTGCATCGTCTGCCTCGCGAGGCTTGGCCCCTCGTGAGGGTCTTGAGTGTTTGCTGATGAAGATGGGCCATACAGGGCCGCTGGTGGAGCCACGTCGTGGGCCGCAGGCAGGCAAGTCTGGGGAGCCACGTTCCCAGGATGCCGATAGTAGCCCCCGAGCCCAAGGCATACTCGGACTTGGCTTCGAGGCGAAGCCAAGGGGCTAGTGCAGAGCACCGTGGGCCCCAACAGCTTGTGGCCTCGGTTGACACATGGTGATTGATGGGACGTGGGCGTCTCCGCTTTCCCACACTGCCTCGGCAACTGCCTGCCTGACAAAAGGCTGGTGCGGGCTGCATTTGCCTTCATTGCTTTCCATTGCCTTGCTCCAGATCCCCTTTCTCGCTCCTTGCTTCCAAAGACTCTAGATCCGCCCGGATCCTCCTTCTAGCCTGCCGCCAATGGCACCCAAGAAAGCTCGGGCCGCTCCCTCGTCGTCTTGGTACGAGCTGGTGCTTGATGCACCGAGCGTTTCGGAGAAGAACCTTGCTGCCGTGCTCCTGATGACAGCGGGGTGATGAGAAGAGGAAGACTGTGCTCCGAGCTGGCTCCGCCGAGCCGGAGGCCTCAGGCAGCACCTTCTACCCCTTCTTTATAAGCAGCATCGTCATTGGGCTGGTTCCCCCTTCTCCAACTTCTTCTGCTCCGTCCTTAGCTATTACAAGATCCACGCTCTCCATCTTCATCCCAACTCCATCCTCCTCCTGTCGATCTTCGCCTTCTACTGCGAGGCATATGTCAGAGTGATGCCGTCCGTGGCGCTGTTGTGCCACTTCTTGTTCCTCCAGATCAAGGAGGGCCACTTCTCTTGGTGCATTGGCTTCGTCGCGGCCAATAAGACCAACGCCATCTTGAAGGCCGGGAAGAAGGCAAAGGGCTTCAGGAGCAAGTGGGCCTTGATGGACGCCAAGTGCGCCAACCCCCGGTTGGTGCTGCCGATGGAGATGCATGTGTCCCAAGAGGGGTGGCTCCGCGCGATGCTCATCGACTCCCGGGCGGCGCAGGTGTTGGAGAGGATGACTGCCGACCTGAGGCCTGGTGACTCAAGGGTGGCGAAGCTGACGAGGGCCATGATCTTCAAAGAATTCATGAAGTAGCACGTGGCTCCCCTTCAGGCGCGGCCGCGCCCATTGTGGAGCCTTAGAGACGAAGGGGACGACCTCCGCCTGCGCCCGGGGTTCCTTTCTGACAAGGAGTTGCGCTCGGCCCTCCGCTCCTTGGTTGGGGACGACCAAGGGTACATGCCGGACTCCTTCGTTCCCTTGTTCCGCCACTCAGATGGGGCTGAGGTTGCCGCCGCCATGCCCGTCTTCGACGGGCATGGGCTTGTGCCGCCTGCGCCTTCGAATGACCCGGTGACGACGACCCTGGTGGACGTGTCTTCTGACGAGTCTCGGGCATAGGAAGAGGAGGAAGAAGAGGAGGAGGAGGAGCGCGACTCGGAGGCGACCCACAAAGGGGCGGGTGAGACCTTCCCTTTGCGCAAGGCCGACATCCTCCGCACCCTACCTGATGACAATGACGAGGCCGATGTCCTCCTGGAAAGAGGGGAGCTGCGCGCGGCAGGGGGCTCCACGATGTCCAAGGTCAGTCCCCGGAGGAGGTCAGCATCCATGGTTCCGACGAGGGGAAGGTCGCCGCTGATCTCCGAGAACGACGTTCCCATTCTGACGCTGCCTGGAGCTGCTTCCGGCCTATCTGCTGCCCCCTCTTCAGCGTCTGGAGGCCGCGCGCCTGCGCCTCAGGCTGCGAGGCTCTCAGGTTTCAAGCTTAAGAAGCGGGGAGACTACGCCGCGGTGGACAAGTAAGTATTCTTGACCTGCCCTGTTCTTGCTTCTGCTGCTGATTCTTGGTGCTTCTCTATTGCGCAATTAGGCCGACGCCTGCGGTGAAGAAGAGGAAGGAGGAAGCGGTGGTACTGCTTGGGACCAAATCGCCTACGGCGGCCGCACCCTCCTCCGTTGGGAAGGGCAGTGACATCACTCATGCTTCCCCGGCTCGATCGTCTTCGCGAGACTTGGGGGAGCATCCTCCGGAGGAAGCAGCCCCCGTAGTCCCGCTGGCTCCAGAGGTGCCGATGTCCGACTCAGATGCTGGGGTCCCCCAAGTTCAGGAGCTCCTAGCCTCTCAGGCCATGGTGACGTCGTTGTCTCCTCCTACTGCCGCACTGCTGACCCCGGATCCCTCCACCTCCCCTGACGTCCTGGAGCATGCTCTCTCTACGCTGATCCTGCTGCGAAGGATCTTCAAGGTATCGACCGTCGCCTAGTGGCCGGGCGCTTGGAGCTGACCTCTGGCTGGCTTCACTCTTATGTGTCCGTCCGAGCGGCATTGAGCCAGGCTGTGGCGGCCTCCGGGAAGGACAAGCAGGCCGTCGCCCAAGCCCCGGCTGCTCGTGAGGTGGCGCTGAAGGACGCCAAGGCCGCCCAGGATCACCGTCGGTCGTTGGAGGCCGAGCTAGAGACCATGCGCAATGAGCGTGCGACTAAAGCTCGTGACCGCAAGGCGGAGGAGGAGAAGATGAAGGCCCGAGAGGACGTCGTCAGGTGTCATGATGTCGAGCTGGAGCAGCTGGCGAAGGTGCAGGCCGCGGAGCACAGCCGACTGGGGAAGCTCGAGCAGAAGATGAAGGCGGAGAAGGCTGAGCTAGAAGTGAAGGAGAAGGCCCTGGCTGAGGACCGCATGGCCTTCAAGTCCCTTGAGGAGATGTCCCGTGTGGCGCTGCGGGTACTCTATGAGAAGGGCTTGGAGGAGCCGCTAGCAAAAGCCGACGAGGGCCCCACCCAGTTGCTTCCTCATGTGGTCACGATGCTTGAGGATGTCGTGGACGGGATCGGCCCCTTGGTTGAGGGGGAAGCCGGCACGCTCTCCTCGGCCGTGCTGACGCGCATCTTCAGCCATCTCCATCTTCGTGATCCCGACGCCAACCTTGACGAGCTGCTGGAGCCTGTGGATGACGAGCGCTGCGCAGCTGTTGCCGGAGCCGTGAAAGGCCAGGTGGAGGCTTTGCTAAAGAAGTTCCGCGCCTTCAACCCCGCGCCCTCAACTGGTGGTGCTACTGAAAATGCAACTCCAGCGGGCGGCTCAGGTGAGGGCAACATCATCGTTGAAGAGGCGCCTCTTGCAAGCGATGGTGGCGTCCAGGGATGATGAGATGACTTGTGGGCGACTTCTTTCCCCGCTTTGCTTCTGCAACACGTACCATGCCTCGTGGAGGCGTTAAACTTATGTTTGGTATTTAGAGAACAATATGTTTTGTAATATTCATTTGAGTTCTGTGATTTCCTTCCTGTTTGCTTCATGTTCTATGTCGGCAGGGCCCGACCCCGCGCATACCTTAGCCACCGTTGGGTCATCCGGATCACCAGGACGAGACCAAGGTGTGAGGGGCTATGTGGCCACTTAGGCTCCTGAGTCGCGATGCTCAGGAGTCCCCCTTGACGCGCAAACAACTTACAGAAAGGAGATGCAGGAGTGGGCCTAGTGTTCTATGTCGGTAGGGCCTGACCCCGCGCATACCTCAGCCGCCGTTGGGTCATCTGGATCACCAGGACGAGACCAAGGGGTGAAGGGCTACGTGGCCAGTTCGGCTCCCGAGTCGCAATGCTCAGGAGTCCCCCTTGACACTCAAACGACCTTCATACCTTTTCCCTCGCCGAGGCTCCGCTCGGTTCGAGGGACCTTGCAGGGTGGCGTACACTTGGGTGTGACCTCAGTGCAGCCCCCGTGCCCAGCCCCCTCGCGCGACTCTCCCGAGGGAAGGTGTTGCGATGAGTCCAGACACTGAGCTCGGAGGCTCCCTGAGGTTGATACGGCCATGGGGCCGCCCTTAGTTGTTTATCACCAGCGCGGAGCATAGCGCTTCCTCACTTGCACGGGCATAACTGCTCCTCGGCCATGTTAACTGCCAGCGCGGAGTATGGTTCTTCCACTGGTGCGTGGGTGAGGGCTCCCTCTGAGTGGAGCCCCCGGGGCGTGTACAACCCTGCCCTGACATGTGGCTTGCATGGCAGGGCTGGACGAGGTGTGTCTGGGCACTCGTGAGCCAGCGCGGGTGAGGGAGTCCTGGATTAAGGGGTCCTCGGGCATCCGACCTGTTGGCTTGGGCCGGACTAATGGGCTGTGAAGGTACAAGACCGAAGACTCTCTCCCATGTCCGGATGGGACTCTCCTCGGCATGGAAGGCAAGCTTGGTGCCTGGATATGAAGATTCCTTTCTCTGTAACCGACCTTGTATAACCCTAGTCCCCTCCAGTGTCTATATAAACTGGAGGGCTTAGTCCCTAGGAAAAAACAATCATAACCATATAGGCTATACTTCTAGGGTTTTAGCCATTACGATCTCGTGGTAGATCAACTCTTGTAATACTCATATTCATCAAGATCAATCAAACAGGAAGTAGGGTATTACCTACATAGAGAGGGCCCGAACCTGGGTAAACATCGTGTCCCCTATCTCCTGTTACCATCGACCCTAGACGCACAGTTCGGGACCCCATACCCGAGATCCGTCGGTTTTGACACTGACATTGGTGCTTTCATTGAGAGTTCCACTGTGACGTCGAAGTCAGGGTTGATGGCTCGCCTTGTGATCAAGGACAGTATCACCACCGGAGGAGCTCTGACCTCAGGCCAAACCCTCCGGTTGGGTGGCTTTATCATGACCTCCCGTTCGGCCGGTGAGCCGACGATGACTTCTCGGGTAACCGAAAATTGCCTATGAATACTCCAAACGGATGGATCCAACAGAATTGTCGTCCTTGAACGAACTCCTGGATCGCATCGCCACCTTGGGGGTCGCTACAGACTACGATCGGATTGGGCTCAAACCCGATCAAAGAGAAATCAAATCTCCACCGATCACCCATCAGATAGCGGTAGTACAGGAGCAAAACAAGAACTCTCCCTCTATACTGAGGATGAACTATGTTCGGATCTCCGAGCTCGAAGAGACGGATACCTATCCGCGAAACAACATGCCTTGTCCTCCGAACCCGAAATCAGACGATAGACCTGAAAAATCGGTCGCTCTCCCAAAGCCCGAACTATCAAGCTCGAAAATTTCTCAAACTCCGGATCCCAAATTGGGTCAGGGTTTGGATTTAAATCCACCCACCCACCCAGATATACGCGATCTCACATACCTACGGCAACAGTCTCAGGAAACAGACCATCACTTTGGCTAGATTCCTCCTTGTCAAGGACAAGATTAAGGATTGCCGCGACGAAGACGCGATCTCAATATTCTGCAGTAATTCTACGGACAAAGGAATCCTCAACGCCATCAACCGCAGTCACGTATTACACTTCACTGACTTGGCAACCATAGTACAGAAGTATTGCCCAATGGAAAGTGCCTAGAAAACTCAGGCAGCTCGCTGGGAACCACCAGTTTCCAGTCATCCCCTCGTCCGGGCAAAAAGGATGCACCCTCACGGGGCGCCCAACACAGTAGTAAAGAAATCTGAACCCATTACAGGGCGCGGAACGATTCTGGAGGGATGGCTCGATAGGCCATGCAAAATACACACAACACCGGATACCATACCTATCCACAACCTTAGAGCATGTTGGATACTCCGGCAAGTGGCCAAGAGTGGCGAGGATATCCTCACCAAAAATACCTCAGAGCAACACCCCCGGGAAGACGACGACCTCAGGGTATTGACGGTCTTTGAGACTTTCGCTTCAAACAATCGGCGCAAAAGGGCCCTCCGCAGCCTCGCCGAAGTCTGCCAAGTCACAGTAATAAACCCCTAGAACGACACGGCCATAACTTTCAATGCCAGTGACGTACCAAAATTCTGGACAGCCCGGGCACTAGCCACCTTGGTCCTCAATCCAATTGTGGACGGATTTCAGCTCACAAAGTGCTCATGGACGGCGGCAGCGGATTAAACCTCATCTACGAGGATACACTCAATAAAATGGAAATAGACAGGACCCGTATCAAGCAAAGTAGCACGACCTTCCGAGGAATCATTCCCAGTTGCGAGGCACGATGCGCGGGAAAAATTACACTTGACGTGGTATTCGGCACGCCGGAGAACTATCGGTCCGAAGAGATAACCAGCCAAGTGGCCCTTTCAATAGTGGATACCACTCCCTGTTGGGGCGAGATGCATTCACACGCTTACAAGCCATACCTCATTACGGGCATATGAAGCTCAAGATGCCCGGGCCTAACGGTATTATCACTCTCGCTAGTGATCCGGATATAGCCCTCCGCGTAGAAAACAAAACAACATCCTTGGCCCTCGAGGCACTATCAGAGGCCCTCGCGGCCGAACAGTTAACCGTGCTGCGCTCGACGGTGTATAGGGACGACGTAATCCTTGATAAGTGCTCCAAATCCACCACCTTCAAACCAGTAGACGAAATAGTCAAATTTCAAGTCCACCGGACGGACCCAAAGAAGACAGCCTCCATCGGGGCACATCTGGACCCAATGGTAGACGCCGCACTACGAGCGTTCCTACGCGAGAACTGGGACATATTCCCCCAGCACCCTTCTGATATGCCAGGAATCCCACGCAGGTTGGCCGAGCACAGCCTCGATATATTGAAGGGACATAAACCAATCAAGCAAATACTGCGGTGCTTTTCCGAACCCAAATGACAAGCTATGGGGGAGGAGCTAGCCAAGTTAATTGAGGCCGGATTCATCAGAGAAATAAAACACCCGGACTGGCTAGCAAACCTGGTGATGGTGCCAAAGAAGGATAAATCCTGGCGCCTGTGTGTCGATTTCAAAGACCTCAACAAAGCTTGCCCTAAGGATCCCTTCCCCCTCCCCGCATCGATCAAATTTTTGATGCCACTACAGGACACGACTCACTTTGTTTCCTCGACGCATATTCCGGATACCATCAAATTAAAATGAAGGAATCCGACCAAGCCGCAATGGCATTTATTACCCCATACGGGCCTTTCTGCTTCAACACTATACCCTTTGGGCTTAAAAACGCCGGCGCCACCTACCAACGCATGATTCAAACATGCCTGGAGAAACAAATCGGTAAGACAGTTGAAGCATATGTGGACGACGTCGTCATCAAGACTAAGCACGTCGAGTCATTAATAGACAACTTATGCCTCACATTCGACAATCTCCGGACATATGATATTAAGCTCAATACAGAAAAATGTGTTTTCGGTGTTCCCTCTGGAAAACTGTTGGGCTTCATTGTTTCCAGTAGAGGAATCGATGCAAATCCAGCCAAAATCCGAGCTTTATCACAATTCCCTGCCTCACGTTGCATAGTGCGGCGATCTAAAGCCTACAGGGTCCACGAGGGAGAGCTTTATAAGAAAAGCACAATCGGAGTCCTTCAAAGGTGCATCTCCAAAGAGGAAGGGCGGAAGATTTTGGCAGAAATCCATGCCGGACTCGGCGGCCACCACGCCGCAGCCCGGGCCCTTGTAAGCAAGGCCTTCCATACAGGTTTTTATTGGCCGACGGCCCGGGCAGATGCACATCATCAGGTACAACATTGTGTCGGTTGCCAGCTTTTTGCAAACCAAAGCCACATGCCACCTACCGCCCTCCAAACAATCCCCATTACTTGGCCCTTTGCGGTCTGGGGGCTTGATATGGTCGGACCCATAAGAAAAAATACATACTGGTCATGGTGGATAAATTCACCAAATGGATAGAAGCCAAACCTGTCAAAACGGCTGAATCCGGACCGGTGATAGACTTCATATCCGGGGTTGTACACCGTTATAGCGTCCCCCACAGCATTATCACTAACAACGGCACGAACTTTACAGCCGACGAGGTGAAATTTTGGTGCAGCAACATGGGCATCAAGCTCGATTATGCTCTGTCTATCATCCGCAAACTAACGGTCAAGTCAAACGAGCGAATGGTCTTATCATGAGCGGCATTAAACCCACATTAGTGCGCATCCAAACTGTACGTGCTGCCTTGCGACATAATTCATGACTCACGTTGAGTGTGCATGTATGAAGAAAGAGAGGCCGAGCTCGATTGGCAGGACAGTTTGGATGCCCTGTAGGAGGAGCACGACGTGGCAAAAGCCCGTTCCGCATTCTATCAGCAACAGGCTCAAAGGTATCAAAGCAGAGAAGTGCGGGCCAAAACCTATAACGTTGGCGAACTGGTTCTATGCCTACCGGAGAAGAAAAAGAACAAGCTCAAGCCCAAATGGGAAGGTCCCTTCATTATCGACTAGGTTCTGACCGGCGGAGCGTACCGTCTGCGGGATGCATCGGATAACCGACTCGAGCCAAACCCATGGAACGCAGCCAGACTCCGAAGATTCTACGCGTAGCGCTGGACTCTATGTTCGTCTCCTTACCTCCGTCAATATTTGCACATCTGTTTTCTCTCTCTTTCTTTCTCTTTTTTCTCTTCAAGGCCCTAAAGGGCTAAACTTGTGTCTTGGTTGCACAATCTTGACGCGCTAACCGCGCTCAATATACCTGGGGGCTTCTTATACAGAAGCTTAATCTAATTATCTTTCCGGGCTTTATGCCCCGCACATGTGTTATTCTTCCGCATGTACCTTTTCTCGCCATTATATGCATCGATATGACTTAAGTTTTGGCCAAGCTGGGTTGCCTGGCTCTTGTATTTATGCCCTACGTTCCCGTTAATTCGGCTAGGGCATAAGGGGAGCACCTCTGCGATTGTTACTGCCGGGTCAGCCAGACGTGTACCTCAGACTGGGTGAAGCCGAAAGCTAGCGTTCTTAAGGGAATATTCGGTCGGTGAATAAAAGACAACTTTCATTTAATTTACTACATGCCCCCAGATGTTTTTAGCCCGCATCTCGCAGTTCGGACATGCACATTAGGGCATGCGTACCCACGGAAAAGAACCCTTAATGGAACTATTCTCCCTGTAAGATGTTTCTTACTATCCATGTAATATAACATAGCTAGTTGGGTACTTGTCTCTTCAAGTACTTATGACCCCTACACCTGGTTTCCATGCATACCCCGGTTTTTACATAACCGAGTGGGTATTCGGATACACTCCGGACTATCAGGTACAGAGGTCGAAGCGAAAAGGTCCACCATGACAAATGATTTACAATCTGGCTAGGGACATTACATATGTCACTTGAAGTACACAGTCACTAAGACTGATCAAATTCTTCCTCTATACCATCCAACAAGCTGTCTAGCCTACAATCCTGTTGGGTATACTTTGTGGCTAATTCTACTTGATCATACACTAAACTGACGGGGATCTCTTTCCCATCGGGCCCCACAGGTCCGACCTCGGCCATGTGGTTTGGGTCAGCCTTGGTATATCGTGTCTTTACCATAGCCCAGGCTTCCCTTGCACCTTGTCGGCAGGCTGATATCTTCCATAATCGGAAGCGCCACCGCGCTCCCTTGAGCTTCTCTATAAGCTCCCCCATGCCTCCTGGCGGGGACGAGGATGGCCACAAGGCTTGGGCAATACCCTGCATCACCTGCCGAACTTGTTCGTGCAGTTGTGAGAGCTCTGGTAGAAGATCACCCGAAGACCTAGGCATCTCCTCCGCGGGACGACCCGTTAGCATACCTGTAGACATAACGCAGTTAGCAGGCTTCTTCACCGAACTCCTTTGAAAAGTTCGTTCAAGCACTTACTAAAAATGCCGCGCCGAAGCCGTTTATTCTCCTTCACGGAGTCCGCAAGCTGGGCTAGAACATCCTTCAATTCCACGCCCAGCTGGATATTGGCGTCTTGGAGATCATTTTTCTCTTGCCTGACTCGCGTCAGCACGAGCTCGCCAGCATTTCGTTGTCGATCATCACGTGCGTTATCCGCCTCCACGGCCTCAGGATTCACTCCGGGGCCACCTTCAACAGCTATTGTTAGGTGTGCATACATGCCGCATACTACCTGGTACCCATATTCTTTGCAATAGACAAAAGTGTTACCAGGGGGACCCTTTTTGGACTCCTTCAATGCGGCAACAATGGCTTCCAGCTGGGCCTTACACTCGTCCAGCTCTTGAGACAATTGGGAATTCTTCTCCGTAAGAACCTGCAAAAATAATGATCCTTAAATCAGTTGCGTCAACTGTTTCAAGTCTCAGGGGCTACTGATACATATAATCATCAGATTTGCTTACCCGTATATCCCTTACATACTGGTCTGTGGCTCTGGGTAGACCATTTTGAGCAGCATAGATGTACGCGTCTCCGAAATTGAAGGCATCAAATGCCTCTGGTGAGAAACAAGAGTACGGCCCGGCGACGCCTGTGATTCATGGCGCTCTCCACTTCTGAATTTGTAGCGAATAGTCCATCCGCATCCTCTGTAGGAGGAGCATCTGGCGTCCGCCCCATGTTGGCTTCTACCTCTATGTCTGGCCCTGGAGCCCGACTGGTGGAGGCGTGATCGCAGCCTCTCCAGATATAGTACGGCAAGCATTTTTTCTATTAAAGAAATAGGGACGTCATTACATTTTGAGAAAGACGACAACCACGGAGCGAGGTTTTGTGTCATACCTCTGCGCCGGCGTCTCCGTGCTGACCGCCTTCCTTTTTGGCCTACCCGACTTCGGTGCCTCTTGTTGGCAAGTTGCTGCGGGTTCGGCACGGCGTCCCGAATGCCTTCCCTGTAAAACACCATATGTGTACGGTAGGTGAAGTGTCTAAATGGGGATCCTATTTTTGGAGTTGGGATTTTGGTTTTTCTTACATGCGACACAGGGAGCAGTCCGGGATAGTCGGCCGTTATGGCCACCATGGCGTTATCGCAGCTCAATTGATAGAATTGCCTATCTATCAGCTCCACGAATATGTCCGGATCCTCTTCGAGTCCAGGACCGAGGGCCCGGCCAGGGTCCTCTGGTTGTGGAGATGGGTTGTTGACCTCCCTTACAGCTTTTCGCAGTTCCTGCCGTAAAATGGCAAGGTGAGTACCTACGACGAAGAATGCGGGAAGAATGGGAGTAAAGAGGTATAACTCACCCAGCTTTGAGGGTTGTACATGGAGAATCCATCCCGTGGCTTGATACGGATGAACTCCTCTTCCTCTCCCTTGAACAACTCGGACAATTTTTTTGCCAAAACAGTAGTGGAGTCCGGTCCCTTACGCCCGCAACGGGTGGCATCATCTTTCCCGTTAAAACACCACAGGGGGTGCCCTCTATATTGAAGTGGATGCACTCCCCGCATTATGCATATTGACATAACCTTGATTATTGTCAAACCTGATTGAGCCCGCACTTTAATCCGGTTCATCAGGTAAAGGACTTCTTCGTTGTCTTCCTCCTGGGGGCTCCGTGGGCGCCAGTTACGGCATTTCTTCAGAGGAGCATTGTTGAACTCAGGAAGACCCCGCCGAACAGGGTCTGGAAGGGAGACGTCCTCCATATGAAACCACTTCGAAGGTCAGTCTTCTGACGTCTTCTTCGGAGTGACGGATAGATATCCGGTCTCGGCGATGCGCCATATTTCGGCTCCGCCCACCTAATAAAGTGACCCCTTCTGTGTGCGGGGCACAAGGCAAAATGACCTCTTCCACAGCTTGAAATTAGCCTCGCAGCCAGAAATAGCTCACAAAGGGCAACATAACCGGCGATGTGTAGTATGGAAGCAGGGGTGAAATTATGCAGTTGGAGGCCGTAGAACTCCAGGAGCCCACGGAGGAATGGATCAATTGGAAATCCATGTCCCCTTAGTAAGTAAGGGACGAGGCATACCCGCTCCCCCTTAGAGGGGCTGGGGAAGCTCTCCGCTTGCTCCCCGCCATTATAAGTGGCAAGCCCGGCTCGGACGGGGACCATATACGCTGGAGGGAGAAATCCCTGAGTCTGCAGCTCTACTAATCGACTGTGCGGGACGGAACACCTCTCCCAATCACCGGGCTTAGGGCTATGGGGGCGGGAGGAGGAGCTGCGGTGGTCGGCCATGTTGGAATGGATTTTTTCCGAGCGCGCTCCGATGGATTCTCGTCGTGGGAGGATGGTGTGGATTGGATCTAAGAATCCCCATTCCTTTAATAGACAATTTATTTACCTGGCTAGTGAAGGAAATATGCCCTAGAGGCAATAATAAAGTTATTATTTATTTCCTTATTTCATGATAAATGTTTATTATTCATGCTAGAATTGTATTAACGGAAAACATAATACATGTGTGAATACATAGACAGTGTCACTAGTATGCCTCTACTTGACTAGCTCGTTGATCGAAGATGGTTATGTTTCCTATCCATAGACATGAGTTTTCATTTCATTAACGGGATCACATCATTAGGAGAATGATGTGATTGACTTGACCCATTCCATTAGCTTAGCACTTGATCGTTTAGTTTGTTGCTATTGCCTTCTTCATAACTTATACATGTTCCTATGACTATGAGATTATGCAACTCCCATTTACCGGAGGAACACTTTGTGTGCTACCAAACGTCACAACGTAACTGGGTGATTATAAAGGTGCTCTACAGGTGTCTCCGAAGGTACTTGTTGGGTTGGCGTATTTCGAGATTAGGATTTGTCACTCCGATTGTCGGAGAGGTATCTCTGGGCCTCTCAGTAATGCACATCACTTAAGACTTGCAAGCATTGCAACTAAAAAGTTAGTTGCGGGATGATGTATTACGGAACGAGTAAAAGAGACTTGCCGGTAACGAGATTGAACTAGGTATTGAGATACTGACGATCGAATCTCGGGCAAGTAACATACCGATGACGAAGGGAACAACGTATGCTGTTATGCGGTCTGACCGATAAAGATCTTCGTAGAATATGTGGGAGCCAATATGAGCATCCAGGTTCCGCTATTGGTTATTGACCGGAGACGTGTCTCGGTCATGTCTAAATAGTTCTCGAACCCGTAGGGTCCGCACGCTTAAGGTTTCGATGACAGTTATATTATGAGTTTATGAGTTTTGATGTACCGAAGGAGTTCGGAGTCCCGGATGAGATCGGGGACATGATGAGGAGTCTCGAAATGGTCGAGACGTAAAGATTGATATATTGGACGACTATATCCGGACATCGGAAAGGTTCCGAGTGATTCGGGTATTTTTCGGAGTACTGGAGAGTTACGGGAATTCGCCGGGGAGTATATGGGCCTTATTGGGCCATACGGGAATAGAGGAGAGAGGCCAAAAGGAAGGAGGCGCGCGCCCCCCCTCTGGTCCGAATTGGACAAGGGGTGCAGCCCACTTTTCCTTGTTCCTCTCCCCCTCTTTCCTTCTCTCCTACTCCAACAAGGGAAGGAGGAGTCCTACTCCCGGTGGGAGTAGGACTCCCCCTTGGTGCGCCCTCCTCCTAGGCCGGCCGCCTCCCCCCTTGATCCTTTATATACGGGGGCAGGGGGCACCCCATGGACACAACAATTGATCATTGATCTCTTAGCCGTGTGCGGTGCCCCCCTCCACCATAGTCCTCGATAATATAGTAGTGGTGCTTAGGCGAAGCCCTACGACAGTAGAACATCAAGATCGTCACCACGCCGTCATGCTGACGGAACTCTTCCCCGACATTCTGCTGGATCGGAGTCCGGGGATCGTCATCGAGCTGAACGTGTGCTAGAATTCGGAGGTGCCATAGTTTTGGTGCTTGATCGGTCGGGCCGTGAAGACGTACGACTACATCAACCGCGTTGTGCTAACGCTTCCGCTTTTGGTCTACGAGGGTACATAGACAACACTCTCCCCTCTCGTTGCTATGCATCACCATGATCTTGCGTGTGCGTTGGAATTTTTTTGAAATTACTACGTTCCCCAACAGTGGCATCCGAGCCTAGGTTTTATGCGTTGATGTTGTGCACGAGTAGAACACAAGTGAGTTGTGGGCAATATAAGTCATACTGCTTACCAGCATGTCATACTTTGGTTCGGCGATATTGTTGGATGAAGCGGCCCGGACCGACATTACACGTATGCTTACGCGAGACTGGTTCTACCGACGTGCTTTGCACACAGGTGGCTGGCGGGTGTCAGTTTCTCCAACTTTAGTTGAACCAAGTGTGGCTACACCCGGTCCTTGTGAAGGTTAAAACAACACCAACTTGACAAACTATCGTTGTGGTTTTGATGCGTAGGTAAGAACGGTTCTTGCTAAAGCCCGTAGCAGCCACGTAAAACTTGCAACAACAAAGTAGAGGACGACTAACTTGTTTTTGCAGGGCATGTTGTGATGTGATATGGTCAAGACATGATGCTAAATTTTATTGTATGAGATGATCATGTTTTGTAACCGAGTTATCGGCAACTGGCAGGAGCCATATGGTTGTCGCTTTATTGTATGCAATGCAATTGCGCTGTAATGCTTTACTTTATCACTAAGCGGTAGAGATAGTCGTAGAAGCATAAGATTCGCGAGACGACAACGATGCTACGATGGTGATCAAGGTGTCACACCGGTGACTATGGTGATCATGACGGTGCTTCGGAGATGGAGATCATAAGCACAAGATGATGTTGGCCATACCATATCACTTATATTGATTGCATGTGATGTTTATGTTTTATGCATCTTATCTTTATTTGATTGACGGTAGCATTATAAGATGATCTCTCACTAAATTTCAAGATAAAAGTGTTCTCCCTGAGTATGCACCGTTGCCAAAGTTCGTCGTGCCCAGACACCACGTGATGATCGGGTGTGATAAGCTCTACGTCCATTTACAACGGGTGCAAGCCAGTTTTGCACACGCAAAATACTCAGGTTAAACTTGATGAGCCTAGCATATGCAGATATGGCATCGGAAAACTGAGACTGAAAGGTCGAGCGTGAATCATATAGTAGATATGATCAACATATTGATGTTCACCATCGAAAGATAGTCCATTTCACGTGATGATCGGTTATGGTTTAGTTGATTTGGATCACGTGATCACTTAGAAGATTAGAGGGATGTCTTTCTAAGTGGGAGTTCTTAAGTAATATGATTAATGGAACTTAAATTTATCATGAACTTAGTCCTGGTAGTATTAGCATATCTATGTTGTAGATCAATAGCTCGCGTTGTTGCTTCCCTATGTTTATTTTGATATGTTCCTAGAGAGAAAACTAAGTTGAAAGATGTTAGTAGCAATGATGCGGATTGGATCCGTGATCTGAGATTTATCCTCATTGCTGCACAGAAGAATTATGTCCTTGATGCACCGCTAGGTGACAGACCTATTGCAGGAGCAGATGCAGATGTTATGAACGTTTAGCTAGCTCAGTATGATGACTACTTGATAGTTTAGTGCACCATGCTTAACGGCTTAGAATCGGGACTTCAAAGACGTTTTGAACGTCATGGACCATATGAGATGTTACAGGAGTTGAAGTTAATATTTCAAGCAAATACCCGAGTTGAGAGATATGAAATCTCCAACGAGTTCTATAGCAAAAAGATGGAGGAGAATAGCTCAAGCAGTGAGCATGTGCTCAGATTGTCTGGGTACCACAATCGCTTGAATCAAGTGGGAGTTAATCTTCCAGATAAGATAGTGATTGACAGAATTTTCTAGTCACCATCACCAAGTTAGTTGAACTTCGTGATGAACTATAATATGCAAGGGATAACGGAAATGATTCCCAAGCTCTTCGTGATGCTGAAATCGATGAAGCTAGAAATCAAGAAAACCATCAAGTGTTGATAGTTAACAAGACGACTAGTTTCAAGAAAAGGGAAAAGGGAAGAAGGGGAACTTCAAGAAGAATGGCAAGCGAGTTGCTGCTCAAGTGAAGAAGCCCAAGTCTGGACCTAAGCCTGAGACTGAGTGCTTCTACTGCAAAGGAACTGGTCACTGGAAACAGAACTGCCCCAAATATTTGGCGGATAAGAAGGATGGCAAAGTGAACAAAGGTATATTTGATATACATGTTATTGATGTATACTTTACTAGTGTTTGTAGCAACCCCTAAGTATTTGATACTAGTTCCGTTGCTATGATTAGTAACTCAAAACGGGAGTTGCAGAATAAACAGAGACTAGTTAAGGGTGAAGTGACGATGTGTGTTGGAAGTGGTTCCAAGATTGATATGATCATCATTGCAGACTCCCTATACTTTCGAGATTAGTGTTGAACCTAAATAAGTGTTATTTGGTGTTTGCGTTGAGCATGAATATGATTTGATCATGTTTATTGCAATACGGTTATTCATGTAAGTTAGAGAATAATTGTTGTTCTGTTTACATGAATAAAACCTTCTATGGTCATACAACCAATGAAAATGGTTTGTTGGATCTCGATCGTGCTGATACACATTTTTATAATATTGAAGCCAAAAGATGCAAAGTTAATAATGATAGTGCAACTTATTTGTGGGACTGCCGGTTAGGTTATATTGGTGTAAAGCGCATGAAGAAAATCCATGCTGATGGGCTTTTGGAATCACTTGATTATGAATCAGTTGATGCTTGCGAACCTTGGCTCATGGGCAAGATGACTAAGACTCTATTCTCCGGAACAATGGAGTGAGCAACAGATTTGTTGGAAATCATACATACTGATGTATGTGGTCCGATGAATATTGAGGCTCGCGGCAGGTATCATTATTTTCTGATCTTCACAGATGATTTGAGCAGATATGAGTATATCTACTTGATGAAACACAAATCTGAAACATTTGAAAAATAAAAGTATCTACGATATGATCGCAGAAGTAAAATATTTGAGTTACGAGTTTGGCCTTCAGTTAAAACAATGTGAAATAGTTTCACTACTCACGCCACCTGGAACACCATTACAGTGTAATGGTGTGTCCGAACATCGTAACCGTACTTTATTAAATATGGTGCGATCTATGATGTCTCTTACCGATTTACCACTATCGTTTTGGGGTTATGCCTTAGAGACAGCTACATTCACATTAAATAAGGCACCATCTAAATCCGTTGAGACGACACCGTATAAGCTGTCGTTTCTTAAAGTTTGAGGTTGCAATGCATATGTGAAAAAGTTTCAACCTGATAAGCTCAAACCCAAATCGGAGTAGTGCATCTTCATAGGATACCCAATAGAAAATGTTGGGTACACCTTCTATCACAGATCCAAAGGCAAGTTATTCATTGCTGAGAATGGATCCTTTCTAGAGAAGAAGTTTCTCTCAAAAGAAGTGAGTGGGAGGAAAGTAGAACTTGATGAGGTAACTGTACCTGCTCCCTTATTGGAAAGTAGTTCATCATAGAAATCTATTCCTGTGACTACTACACCAATTAGTGAGGAAGCTAATGATGATAATCATGTAAACTTCAGATCAAGTTACTACCGAACCTTGTAGGTAAACCAGAGTGAGATCCGCACCAGAGTGGTACGGTAATCCTGTTCTGGAGGTCATGTTACTTGACCATGACGAGCCTATGAACTATGAGGAAGCGATGATGAGCCCAGATTCCGCGAAATGGCTTGAGGCCATAAAATCTGAGATGGGATCCATGTATGAGAACAAAGTGTGGACTTTGGTTGACTTGCCCGATGATCAGCAAGCCATAAAAAATAAATGGATCTTCAAGAGGAAGATGAACGGTGATAGTAGTGTTACTATCTACAAAGCTAGAATTGTCGCAAAAGGTTTTCGACAAGTTCAAGGTGTTGACTACGATGAGAGTTTCTCACTCGTATCTATGCTTAAGTCTGTCCGAATCATGTTAGCAATTGCCGCATTTTATGAAATCTGACAAATGGATAAACAAAACTGCATTCCTTAATGGATTTATTAAAGAAGAGTTGTATATGATGCAACCAGAAGGTTTTGTCAATCCTAAAGGTGCTAACAAAATATGCAAGCTCCAGCGATCCATCTATGGACTGGTGCAAACATCTCGGAATTGGAATATACGCTTTGATAAGTTGATCAAAGCATATAGTTTTATACAGACTTGCGGTGAAGCCTGTATTTACAAGAAAGTGAGTGGGAGCACTACAACATTTCTGATAAGTATATGTGAATGACATATTGTTGATCGGAGATAATGTAGAATTATTCTGCAAAGCATAAAGGAATGTTTGAAAGGAGTTTTTCAAAGAAAGACCTCGGTGAAGCTGCTTACATATTGAGCATCAAGATCTATAGAGATGGATCAAGACGCTTGATAGGTTTTTCAATGAGTACATACCTTGATAAGATTTTGAAGTAGTTCAAAATGGAACAGTCAAAGAAGGAGTTCTTGCCTGTGTTACAAGGTGTGAAGTTGAGTAAGACTCAAAACCCGACCACGGCAGAAGATAGAGAGAGAATGAAAGTCATTCCCTTTGCCTCAACGATAGGTTCTATAAAGTATGCCATGCTGTGTACCAGACCTATTGTATACCCTGCCCTGAGTTTGGGAAGGGAGTACAATAGTGATCTAGGAGTAGATCACTGGACATTGGTCAAAATTATCCTTAGTGGAATAAGGATATGTTTCTCGATTATGGAGGTGACAAAAGGTTCATCGTAAAGGGTTACGTCGATGCAAGTTTTGACACTGATCCAGATGACTCAAAGTCTCAATCTGGATACATATTGAAAGTGGGAGCAATTAGCTAGAGTAGCTTAGTACAGAGCATTGTTGACATAGAAATTTGCAAAACACTTACGGATCTGAATGTGGCAGACCCGTTGACTAAACTTCTCTCACAAGCAAAACATGATCACACCCTAGTACTATTTGGGCATTAATCACATAGCCATGTGAACTAGCTAGATTATTGAATCTAGTAAACCCTTTGTGTGTTGGTCAGATGACGATGTGAACTATTCATGTTAAGTCACATGGCGATGTGAACTAGATTAGTGACTCTAGTGCAAGTGGGAGACTGAAGGAAATATGCCACTTTTCCTTGTTCCTCTCCCCCTCTTTCCTTCTCTCCTACTCCAACAAGGGAAGGATGAGTCCTACTCCCGGTGGGAGTAGGACTCGCCCCTTGGTGCACCCTCCTCCTAGGCTGGCCGCCTCCGCCCTTGCTCCTTTATATACGGGGGCAGAGGGGCACCCCATGGACACAACAATTGATCATTGATCTCTTAGCCGTGTGCGGTGCCCCCTCCACCATAGTCCTCAATAATATTGTAGTGGTGCTTAGGCGAAGCCCTGCGAAGTAGAAAATCAATATCGTCACCACGCCGTCATGCTGACGGAACTCTTCCCCGACATTTTGCTGGATCGGAGTCCGGGAATCGTCACCGAGCTGAACGTGTGCTAGAACTCGGAGGTGCCGTAGTTTCGGTGCTTGATCGGTCGAGCCATGAAGACGTACAACTACATCAACCGCGTTGTGCTAACGCTTCCGCTTTCGGTCTACGAGGGTACTTAGACAACACTCTCCCCTCTCGGTGCTATGCATCACCATGATCTTGTGTGTGTGTAGGAATTTTTTTGAAATTACTACATTCCCCAACAGCTAGGGGGGCGAATGTAAAAATGCCCTGGCTCCTCGCATTCGCTCGACGCATGGAAGATGGCCCTTATTGGGCACAGAAGTCGAGAAGTCCAACATTTATGGGAGCCGGACACTACTTAACAGATATTCAAGATTTGGAGAAGAACCCGCCTTGCAATGCCGTAGACAATACTATGCGCCGGACTCATCGTCATTGGAGCCTGGTTCAGGGGCTACTGAGGGAGTCCTGGATTAGGGGGTCTCCGGACAGCCGGACTATATCCTTTGGCCGGACTGTTGGACTATGAAGATACAAGATTGAAGACTTCGTCTCGTGTCCGGATGGGACTCTCCTTGGCGTGCAAGGCAAGCTAGGCAATACAGATATGTATATCTCCTCCTTTGTAACCGACCTTGTGTAACCCTAGCCCCCTCCGATGTCTATATAAACCGGAGGGTTTTAGTCCATAGCACAACATACAATCATACCATAGGCTAGCTTCTAGGGTTTAGGCTGTTTGATCTCGTGGTAGATCAACTCTTGTAATACTCATATCATCAAGAACAATCAAGCAGGACGTAGGGTATTACCTCCATCAAGAGGGCCCGAACCTGGGTAAACATCATGTCCCCTGCCTCCTGTTACCATCCGCCTTAGATGCACAGTTCGGGACCCCCTACCTGAGATCCGCCGGTTTTGACACCGACACCAATAGACCCTAAACAGGTCCAAAAATTACCCGGATGCGTGGTAGCTTTAAGCCGCTTTATCTCCAGACTAGGAGAAAAAGCATTGCCACTTTATCAACTTCTTTGACACACCGACCACTTCGAGTGGACGAATGCAGCAATGGCCGGATTGGAAGAAATAAAGGCTCCTTTAGCAAGCAACCCAATCCTGGCCGCGCCAAGCGTCGGCGAACTGATGTTATTATACATCTCTGCAACACACCAGGTGGTGAGCGTAGTACTCGTCGTCGAGCGAGAGGACGTCGGACACAAATTCCTGCTCCAGAAGTCGGTATACTACGTATCCACTGTCCTAAATCCATGCAAATCCCGGTACCCTCATTATCAAAAGATAGCATACGCGGTCTTCATGACATCCCGGAAGCTACGACACTACTTCCAAGAGTGTTCGATCACGGTGGCTTCCGAAGTACCACTGAATGACATAATAAACAACCGTGACGCCACCGACCGGATTGCCAAGTGGGCCATTGAGCTCCGTCCATTCGACATAACATATGAGCCGCGCTGGGCCATCAAATCCCAAGTACTGGCAGACTTCATCGCCAAATGGACAGAGGACGAACTCCCTAAAGAGTACGGCACATATTCCAACTGGGTCATGCACTTTGATGGTTCCAAAATGCTGGCGGGCTTAGGGGAGGGCGTTGTCTTAATGTCCCCCACTGGAGACACAGTTCAGTACGTACTCCAAATATTATACATAGACTCCAATAACACAGCTGAATACGAGGCCTTATTGCACGGTCTTCGGATGGCTACCTCTATGGGCATACAACACCTGGAAGTACGCGGGGTCTCTAATCTTGCAATATCCCAGATAAATGGAGACTTCGACGTCAAAGATCCAAAGATGGCGGCCTATCGTAACGCCGTACTCAAAATATCAGCTCGGTTCGAGGGATTCGAGTTTCATCATGTGGCTCAAGAAAGCAATCAAGCGGCGGATGTTCTTGCTCGCATGGGCGCCAAGTGTGACCCCGTCCCGCCTAACATCTGGAAAGGCTCTTCAAGCCATTCGTGGTGTGGCAGGACGAGAGCGGCAACACTAGTCCGGATACGATTATACCCCCAGATTTCGAACACAATAACGATATCATTGGAGGCTCAGCCACCAAAATAACATCGTCGGCCCATCTAATAATGGCAGTAATTGCCCCATGGACCGAACCATTCTTGGCCTACCTTAACAGGCAAGAGCTCCCTGAGGATCAGAATGAGGCTCGCTGCATTGTTTGGCGTTCGAAAGCCTACAAGGTACACGAAGGAGAGCTCTATAAGAAAAGCGCTACCGAAATACTTCAAAGATGTATCTCCGAAGAAGAGGGATGATAGCTCTTGGCTGAAATCCATGCTGGCCTCGGTGGTCACCATGCCGCAGCTCAGGCCCTTTTAAGTAAGGCCTTCCGTACAGGTTTCTTTTGGTCGACGGCCCGAGCAGATGCACGTGACCTTGTCCAATGTTGTGTCGGATGCCAGCTTTTCACCAACCAAAGCCATATGCCGCCCACCGCTCTACAAACAATCCCCATTACTTGGCCTTTTGTGGTCTGGGGGTTGGATATGGTTGGACCCCTTAAAGGATGCATCCATAAGAAAAAATATCTGCTGGTCATGGTAGATAAGTTCACTAAGTGGATAGAGGCCAAACCAGTTAAAACGGCAAAGCCGAACCGGTGATAGACTTTATATTCGGTGTCGTGCACCATTATGGTGTCCCACACAGCATCATCACCAACAATGGCTCCAATTTCACAGCCGATGAGGTGAAAGCCTGGTGTGCTAATCTAGGCATTAAGCTCGATTACGCCTCCGTCTATCATCCACAAACAAATGGTCAAGTCGAACGAGCCAATGGTCTTATTATGAGCGGCATCAAACCCAGACTAGTGCGGTCTTTGAAAGAATCAGACAAGCACTGGGTTGAGGAGCTCGACTCCGTACTCTGGGGGCGGCCGACCACGCCCAATCGCACTACCGAATATACACCTTTCTTCATGGTGTACGGCGCAGAGGTTGTGTTACCCTGTGACATTATTCATGACTCACCTCGAGTGCGCGTGTACGAAGAGAGAGAGGCCGAGCTTGATCGGCAAGACAGCTTAGATGCCCTGGAGGAGGAGCGCGATGTTGAAAAAGCCTGTTTCGCATTTTATCAACAGCAGGCCCGTAGATATCAAAGCAGAGAAGTGAGGGCCAAGACTTATAATGTTGGCAAACTCGTTCTATGATTGCCGGAGAAGAAAAAGGACAAACTCAAGCCCAAGTGGGAGGGTCCCTTCATCATTGACGAAGTTCTCACCGGACGAGCATACCACCTGCGTGATGCATCAGACAATCGCCTAGAGCTGAACCCCTGGAACGCGGCCAGACTCTGAAGATTCTATGCCTAGCGCCGAACTCTTCATTCGTCTCCTTCTCCCTATTGTTTCCATTATTTTTTCTCCTCTCTTTTCGCTTTTTACTTTTTAGCCTTAAAACTTTCATGCGGTTAAAACATGCACCTATGACGTACACATCCTCAAATGTGTACGTCCATTATACCTGGGGGCTTCTTGCACAGAAGCTTATTATTGTTATTTTTCGAGCATCAAGCTCATCACATATGTGTTTTTCCTCATATGTACCTTTTCTTCGCCATTATATCCATCGAGATGGCTTAAGTTTTGGCCAAGCTGGGTTGCCTGGCTCCTATGCTTATGCCCTACGTTCCCGTTAGTTCGGCTAGGGCATAAAGGGAGCACCTCTGCGATTGTTATTGCCGGGTCATCCAGATGTGTACCTCAGACTAGGTGAAGCCGAAAGCTAGCGTTCTTAAGGGAATATTCGGTCGGCGGACTAAAGATGTTTTTATATTCCTTCCACTATGAACCCCAAGATGTTATGTATACTGCGATCTTTTCAATCACAGTTCGGACATGCACATTAACGCATGTACACCCAGGGAAAGGAACCCTTAACCGAACTATTCTCTCTGGAAGATGTTTCTTACAATCACAGTGTAATATAACATAGCTAGCCGGATACAACTTGTTTGTTCAAGCAACTATGACCCCTACGCCTGGTTTCCACGCATACCCCGGTCTATTTTTCCGCTCAGGTATTCGGAAACACTCCACACCTTCGGGTCCAGAGGTCGAAGCGAAAAGGTTGGCCATGACAATCATTTTACAATCCGGCTAGGGAGAAATATGTCAAGGAAAGTACATAGTCACTTGGACTCAAAAATTTCCTCCTCTATACCGTCTAACAGGCTGTCTAGCTTACAATCCTATTGGGAATATTTGGTGGCTACTTCTACTTGGTCATATACCAAATTAACGGGAGTTTCTTTCCCATCTGACCCTAGAGGTCCGACCTAGGCCATATGATTTGGATCAAGCTTGGTATACCGTGTTTTTACCATGGCCCAGGCCTCTCCGCACCTTCCCGGCAGGCTGATATCTTCCATAATCAAATACGCCGCCATGCCCCTTTGAATAGCTCCACAAGCTCTGCCATACCTCCTAGAGGAGAGGCGGATGGCCATAAAGCGTTGGCAACACTCCACATTGCTTGGCGAACTTGCTCGTGCATTCGGGACAACTCTTGTAGAAGGTCACCTTGAGATCCGGACATTTCCTCTTCGGGACGGCCAGTCAGCATACCTGTCGACATAAATATGTCAGTTCCTGCCCTCCCCGAATTATAGGGAGGCAAGTTTGAAAAGCATACCGAATATGCCACCTTGTAGCCTCCTATTCTCCTTGACGGCGTCAACTAGTTGGGCTCGAACATCTTTTAGTTCTTCGCCCAGTTGTGTATGGGAATCCTGCAGCTTGTTCTTTTCCTCCCTGACCCGCGTCAGCACATGTTCACCTACCACATGTTGCCTTTTGGCCTCTTCTTCACCTGCCTGGGCGACCTTCAGTTTCTCTCTCAGTTGCTCTACTGATTCTGTCAGCAGAAACACAACAGTATTAATATAACCGGTATATGATTATACTTTTTCTGATGGGGAGAAGCATTACCAAGTGGTGCCTCCTTGGATTTTTCCAATTCGGTGGTAGCCGCAGTTAGCTGAGTCTGACACTTTTCCAGGTCTTGAGACAACAGGCTATTCTTCTCCATAAGTGCCTGATTATACAATGATCCTTATATCAGTTGTATCAACTACTTTAAGTCTAGGGGGCTACTGGTATATGACTATCAAATCTACACTTACCCGCATATATTTTAGATGCTGGTCCGTGGCTCTGGCAAGTCCATCCCGAGCAGCTCGGATGTACGCATCGGCCGAGCTGAAGGCATCCAATGCCTCCTTTGAAAAGCCGGAGTCACGGAGAGCGGCCCTCTGATAACGATGATTCATGGAGCTCGCCACTTCAGAGTTCGTGACGGACATATCGTCCGAATCCTCTGCGGAAGGACAGTCCGGCACCACTCCCATGTCAGCCCCCATCCTTAGGGCAAGGTCTGGAACCTGACTAGTGGAGGCACGACCGGCAGGATCCCCGGACATAGTCCGACAGACGCTTTTCCTGATAAAATGCGGAGGATGACGTCACGATTTGATGTGGCGACCAGGAGACATATCTTAAAAAGAAAGCCTTACCTCTTTGATGAAGGTTCTACCGTATTATTGTTTGCCTTTCCCTCGAAGATGTGCTCGGCGCGGGCACCGCTCTCCTCGGAGATGCTTCTGGTGCGCGTTGTGGCGTCGAGCGCCTCCCCTTTGGAGCATGAAATAGTGTGGTGGGTGAGGCATAATAAGGAAGCTGTTTCGAAGAAGGTATCTCTTAAATTACTTACATGCGAAGCAGGAAGGAGGCCGGGATAATCAGCGATGATGGGCACTTCCATACCATCATAGCTCGCCTGGTAGAATACTCCATTCTCAAGCTCCACAAATATGTCCGGATCTTCTTCGAATCCGGGGTCAAGGTCCTGGTTGTGATCCTCCAGCTGGGGGGCGGGGCTATGGATCCCATCATTAGCCTTCTTCCATTCCTGTTGCGAGTGGATAGGTTACTATCCATTTAAAAGGATTCAGGGAGAGGATTGAGTAAAATGGTGGGATTGGAACTCACCAAGCTAGGAGGATTATACATGGAAAATCCATCTCGACGTTGGAGACGAGTGAACTCCTCCTTCTCCCCTTTGTACAGTTCGGCCAATATTTTGGCCGAAGCGGCGGGGGTTTTCGGACCTTTCCGGTCGCAACATGAGGCATCATCTTCCCCATTATAGTGCCACATGGGAAGCCCTCTATATTGGAGTGGTTGGACTCCCCGCGCTATAGAAATCGCCATTACCTCAATTATTGATAATCTAGACTAGGCGAGCATCTTAATCTTGCCCATGAACTGACTGACTTCCGTGCTATCCTCCTCCTCGAGACAACGAGGGTGCCCGCTGTGGCGTTTCTTCAACGGAGTGCTTGAAAATTCGGGGAGACCCATTTGGACTAGGTCAGGAAGAGCGACGTCGTTAATATAGAACCATTCGGAAGGCCACTCTTCGGATGCCTTCTTCGGCATGCCGGATAGGTATCCGGTCCTGGCGATGCGCCATATGTCGGCTCCCCCACTTCGAATATTGATCCCTCTTGATTACGAGGGACGAGGCAGAACAGTTTCCTCCATAATTTAAAATGGGCCTCACAGCCTAGGAATAGCTCACAAAGAGCAACGTAACCCGCGATGTGCAGGATGGAGGCAGGAGTGAAATTGTGCAGTTGGAGGCCTTAATACTCCAGAAGTCCTCGGAGGAATGGGAGGATTGGAAATCCGACACCTCTTAGCAAGTAGGGAACGAAGCACACTCGTTCCCCCTGGATGGATTGGGGAAATTCTCCGCCTGAACCCCGCTGTTGAAGGACGTCAGTCCTTCTCGGACGGGGACTAGATATGTGGGGGGAAGAAAGCCCTATGTTTGCAGCTTCGTCAGCTGACCGTGAGATATGGAACATGTCTCCCAATCAACTTTTTCGGAGCCGTGGGGATGGGAGGAAGAGCTGGGAGCGCTAGCCATGTTGGAGTGGTTCCTCCTAGCAAGCTCTGAGGATTTTTCCGCAGGATGTGGAATGGATCTAAGATCTAATCTCCTTAAATAAGCGCCTTTCTTGTATGGTCAGGGTGATTTGTGCAAAAATACCCCGAACTCTCGCATTTGATCGACACATGGAAGCTGAAGTCAGGAAGGCGTGGAAGCCGATGGGTGCAGCATTAAATGGAAAGCCGAATACTGCTCTTTAAGTCAGGGACTTTGAAGTAATTGAAGGAGGAACCCGCCTTGCAATGCCGAAGACAATCTACGCGCCGGACACATCATCACTGAAAGACTGGTTCGGGGACTACTGAGGGAGTCCTGGATTAAGGGGTCCTCGGGCGTCCGGCCTGTTGGCATGGGCTGGACTAATGGGCTGTGAAGGTACAAGACCGAAGACTATCTCCCGTGTCTGGATGGGACTCTCCTTGGCGTGGAAGGCAAGCTTGGTGCCTGGATATGAAGATTCCTTTCTCTGTAACTGACCTTGTATAACCCTAGTCCCCTTCGGTGTCTATATAAACCGGAGGGCTTAGTCCATAGGGAAAACAATCATAATCATATAGGCTAGACTTCTAAGGTTTTATCCATTACGATCTCGTGGTAGATCAACTATTGTAATACTCATATTCATCAAGATCAATCAACCAGTAAGTAGGGTATTACCTCCATAGAGAGGGCCCGGACCTGGGTAAACATCATGTCCCCTGTCTCCTGTTACCATCGACCCTACACGCACAGTTCGGGACCCCCTACCCAAGATCCTCCGGTTTTGACACCGACAACAGGGTCGTTTTCGGCATGTTCCCTCCATGGAGAAGACGATCAAACATTGGCGGAAGGAGGGGTGAAGGCAAATGGAGGGAGGAAGAGCATGCGACAAAAGTTCCAAATCGAGAGGGAAAGGCGAACATGCCGTGGACGGTTGCCATGGTGCAGGAAGAGGCGCCCCGGCCTACATGGACGTCCATTCAGAAATTGTATAAAAGGACCTGCCGTTGTCTCACTGACATGTTGGAACGGGACCGCATGTCAACAAAACATGGTGTGTCATTTCCCATGCAAAATGGGATCTGGCCGCGCTGGCCCGAGGTGCCGCATTATTTCTCGACTTTATTTTTTAATTAACGGCGTACTGTTCAATTTTGAAGCACAACTAATTGGTACTTGTCGGACTCAGGGCTCCATGGACCCAAGAAAGGTTCGAGCTCTGGGGCATGTGCGAGGAACTCAACCTCTCCAGCCAACCAGTACGTCACTCCCACGGCCTAGCTCGATGATAAAGAAAGAAGAGGGACACAACAGTTTATCCAAGTTCAGGCCACCTTGCGGCATAAGACCCTACTCTTGCTTTGGGGTGGACTGGCCTCACGAGGGGCTGACGATGAAGTAGTACAAAGGATGAATAACCTTGCGAGGTCTGCTCCGGTGTGGGTTTGATCTAAAGAGAGAGCGCCCTCTCCACGGTGGCGGCTAAGATATATTTATAGTGGCCTCGGTCCTCTTCCCCCAAAATGAAGGTGGGAAGGGATCCCATAGTAGCCAATTTTGAAGGGGGGCACGTAGTACATCTTATCCTGACAAAAGGTGGTCTTCGCCTGCAAAGTCTGTGGTTGTGACGCTGCGGTGGGCTCGGTGATGACATCCGTCCTGCCGTCCTGGCGATCTTGGTCTCGTTGCACGAAAATGGAAACCTTTGGCTGATTCCTCGGGACCCTATGCCTGCGCTTGCCTCCTAAGCACCAAAGAGGAAACCTGCTCCTCTGCGCCCACTGGCCCCCACCTGGCCTTGGTCGTCATGGCTTCCGTCACCTCAACCTCATGAGGTGGGCACCCACATAGAAATTTCTGCTCCTCAGGAGCCAGCCCGGGGAGGCCACTCCCTCTAGAGGTCTTGATGTTGCCCACCGAGGCTTGGACCATCGTGAGGGTCTTGTCTTGGAGGTGTCGTAGATGGGCTGTACCAAGCCGTCGATGAGGCCACGCCATGGGCCGCAGGCAGGCAAGTCTGGGTACCCTGTGTCGGTGTCAAAACCGACAGATCTCGGGTAGGGGGTCCCGAACTGTGCGTCTAGGCGGATGGTAACAAGAGACAAGGGACACGATGTTTTTACCCAGGTCCGGGCCCTCTCGATGGAGGTAAAACCCTACTCCTGCTTGATTAATATTGACGATATGGGTAGTACAAGAGTAGATCTACCACGAGATCAAGGAGGCTAAACCCTAGAAGCTAGCCTATGGTATGATTGTTGTTCCTACGAACTAAAACCCTCTGGTTTATATAGACACCGGAGAGGGCTAGGGTTACACAGAGTCGGTTACAATGGTAGGAGATCTACATATCCGTATGCCAAGCTTGCCTTCCACGCCAAGGAAAGTCCCTTCCGGACACGGGACGAAGTCTTCAATCTTGTATCTTCATAGTCCAGGAGTCCGGCCGAAGGTATAGTCCGGCTATCCGGACACCCCCTAATCCAGGACTCCCTCAGTAGCCCCCGAACCAGGCTTCAATGACGACGAGTCCGGCACGCAGATTGTCTTCGGCATTGCAAGGCGGTTTCTCCTCCAAATTCCGTGTACGTGTCGAATAATGTCCGATTTCTTGTTAATGTAGTGCTCCTTGGCTTCTATGCCCAATAATGTCCGTCTTCCATGTGTCAAACAAATACGAAAAGTCAGGGTGTTTTTACATTTACACCCCTTGCCGCGTGAATGAGCCGCCTATTTACGGGGACGAGGATTTAGATCCAAACCACACCTTCTCCCCTCCGCGAGTATTCATTAGAGCGTATCTGACAGAGGTCCATTCTATCATGACCGGACGCCGCAGCTCCTCCTCTCGCCCTTCCAGCCCTCAGCCTGGAGATTGGGAGAGATGCTCCATCCCGCACAGCGAGCTAGTGATGCTCCAGACCAAGGGATTTCTCCCCCCGGCCTATATGGTCTCGGTTCGAGCCGGACTTGCCACCTATAATGGCGGAGAGCAAGCGGAGAGTGCCCCCAATCCCTCCAAAAGAGAGCGGGTATGCCTTGTCCCTTACTTAATAAGAGGGCTCGGATTTCCAATTCATCCATTTCTCCGGGGGCTCCTGGAGTTCTATGGCCTCCAGCTGCACAACCTCACGCCTGCCTCCCTATTTCATATCGCGGGCTTCGTAGCCCTTTGCGTGCTGTTTTTGGGCTGCGAGGCTCATTTCGCGCTGTGGAAAAGGCTATTCTGCCTTGTGCCCCGTTCTCGGAAGGGGTCAATATATCAAGTGGGCGGAGCCGAAGTGTGGCGCATCACCGGGACCGGATATCTATCTGGAACCACAAAGAAGGCGTCCGAGGACTGGCCTTCGGAATGGTTTTATATAGAGGACGTCCCGCTGCCGGATCCTGTCCGGATCGGCCTCCCTGAGTTCGACAGTGCTCCCCTAAAGAAGCGCCTAAGCTGGCGTCCACGGAGCCCTCAGAGGGAAAGTGGCAAGGACATTCTTTACCTGATGGGCCGGATAAGACTGTTAGCTCATTCTGGACTGACCATGATCGGGGTCATGGCCGCATGCATCATGCGAGGGGTGCAGCCGCTTCAGTATAGAGGCCACCCCATGTGGGACTTCAACGGGGAGGACGACGCCACCCGCCACGGCCGTAAGGGGACCGATTCGGCTGCCGCTCTAATAAAGATCTTGTCCGCTTTGTACAAGGGAGAAGAGGAGGAATTTCTCCGCGTCAACCCACAGGGTGGATTTTCTATGTACAATCCCCCAAGTTGGGTAAGTGGACACTTTTACTTTCCCATCCGTTTTATATTCCCATCGTTAAATTTTCAGTCTAACAACTTCAACGCAGGAACTGCACCAGGCTGTTAAAGAAATAAATAGCCCTCCTCCACAACCCGAGGATCCGGGACGGTCCCTCGACCCGGCCTCTCAAGAGGATCCAGACTTATCTGTGGAGCTGATTGATGGGGTGTTTCATCAATTAGGCAAGGACAACGCCTTGGGGTCCATTACGGCCGATTACCCAGGGCTACTCCCAGCCTCGCAGGTAACTAAGACCGTAGTCCCAGCACTTTGAAAAGGGATCTATCCTCGTGTGTTTTCGATTGTCGTATGACAACCGTGTTTTGCAGGGGAGGTCCTTGAGACGGGAGGCCGAGCCTGCGGCGACTAGCCTACGAGGGGCGGCAAGGCCCCGCGGGCTGAAAAGAAGTGCGATCTGGACTGAGACGCCGGTGCAAAGGTATAGTGCGCCATCTTATTCCCAGGTGTTATTCCTTCAAGGCATATTAACGCTCGTGCTCTCTTCAGGACGAAGAGACCTCGCCGGACTATATCCGGAGAGGGTGCCAATCGCGCCTCCACTAGCTAGGCTCCAAAGCCTGGTCCGGAAGCGGATGTGAACACAAGGCGTGCACCAGACGCTCCTCCGACAAAGGCTGCGGATAGGCTGTCTGCCACCAATTCCGAGGTGGAGAGTGCCATGAACCACAGGCATCGCCGGACAGTTCTTCATGATGCTTGTTTCTCCCAAGAGGCATTGGATGCCTTCAATTCGGGAGATGCGTACCTCCGTGCCGCTCAAAATGGTCTAGCCAGAGCCACGGAGCAATATGTAAAAGACATACGGGTAAGAAAATTTTGGTAATTATATATATATACCAGTAGCCCCCGAGACTTGAAATAGTTAGAATAACTGATTTAAGGATCATTTGTTATGCAGGTTCTTACAGAAAAGAATACCCTACTGTCCCAGGAGCTGGAAGAGTGCAAACCCAACTTGAGGCCGCACTAGCTGCCGTAGGGGAGCCCAAGGAGACCCCCTCTGGTAATATACGCTTCGAAAGATAAGTATTTTGCGAAGTGCGGCGTGGGTGCAAATCTGACAAATGAAATTGCAGATGGCACCGGATTAAATCCGGAAAAGAAACAACTCCTACGCCAGCTGAAGGCTGGTGAGAGCATGCTGACAAAGGTGAGGCGGGAGAAGAACGATCTCCAAGATGCCAACACCAAGCTGGGCGTTGAACTGAAGGATGTTTGTGCCCAGCTGTTGGACTCCGTTAAGGAGAATCAGCGGCTTCGACACGGCAGATTTAGTAAGTGCTTAAACAAACTTTGAAAAAAGAGTTCGTCGAGGAAGTCGACTAACAGAGTAATGTCTGTAGGTATGCTAACAGGTCGTCCTGTAGAGGAAATGCCCGGTTCTACGGGTGACCTTCTTCTTGAGCTCTCACAATTGCACGAGCGAGTTCGGCAGGTGATGCAAGGCGTCGCCCAGGCCTTGTGGCCATCCGTCTCCATGCCCAAAGGCCTTGGAGAGCTTATAGAGAAGCTGAAGGGAGCGCGGCGGTGCTTCCGATTGTGGAAGATGTCGGCCTGTCATCAAGGCGCCAGGGAGGCCTGGGCCATGGTGAAGACGCGGTAGACGAAGGCTGACCCAAACCACATGGCCGAGGTCGGACCCGTGGGGCCCGATGGGAAGGAGATCCCTGTGAGCTTAGTATACGGCCAAGTAGAATTGGCCGGAAAGTATTCCCAACAGGACTGTAAACTAGACAGTCTGTTAGATGGTATTGAAGAGGAATACAATCAGTCAGATTGACTATGTAATTTTAATTGACATGTGTAATGCCTTCTAGCCGGATTGTAGATCGTTTGTCATGGCCGACCTTTTCGCTTCAACCTCAGGACCTGACGGTCCGGAGTGTGTTCGAATACCCTTGCGGTTATATAAGAACCGGGGTATGGATGGAGACCAGGCGTAGGGGTCATTAGTGCTTGAACAGACAAGTGCCCAACTAGTTATGTTATATTACATGGTTAGTAAGAAACATCTTCTAGGGAGAATAGTTCCGTTAGGGGTTCCTTTCCCTGGGAGGCATGCCCTAAAGTGCATGTCCATTATGCGAAAAGAGACGCAGGAAAAACATCTAGGGGCGTATAGATAAATAAGTGAAAAAATATCATCTTTAGTTCACCGACCGAATATTCCCTTAAGAACGCTAGCTTTCGGCTTCACCTAGTCTGAGGTACACATCCGGCTGACCCGGCAGTAACAATTGCAGAGGTGCTCCCTTTACCACCTAGCCGAACAATCGGGAACGTAGGGGTAAGCACACGAGCCAGGCAACCCAGCTTGGCCAAAATTTGAGTCATATCGATGCATATAATGGTGAATAAAAGGTACATGCGGAAGTGTGACACATGTTTGGGCATGAAGCCCGTATAAATAAGCTTCTATTTAAAGAAGCCCCCAGGTTTAATGAGCGCGGATAGCGCATCACTTTATGAGCCTTTAAAGGCTATAAGAGAGAGGGAGGGGAGAAGGAGAGAAATGTAAGACAGAAAGTATATAAAAAATGGAGAGAGGAAGGAGACGAACACAGAGTCCGGCGCTAGGCATAGAATCTTCGGAGACGGGCTGCGTTCCATGGGTTCGGCTTGAGTCGGTTATCCGATGCATCTCGCAGGCGGTACGCTCCACCAGTCAGGACTTGGTTAATTATGAAGGGACCTTCCCACTTGGTCTCGAGTTTGTCCTTTTTCTTGTCTGGCAGGCGTAGAACTAATTCGCCAACATTGTAATTTTTGGCCCGTACTTCTCTGCTTTGGTATCTTCGAGCCTGCTGTTGATAGAATGCGGAATGGGCTTTTGCCACGTCACGCTGTTCCTCCAAGGTGTCCAAATTGTCCTGCCGATCGAGCTCGGCTTCTCTTTCTTCGTAAATGCGCACTCAAGGTGAGTCATGAATTATGTCGGAGGGCAAAGCTGCCTCTGCGCCGTACACCATGAAGAATGGTGTGTATCCGGTGGTGCGATTCGGCGTGGTCCGCAGCCCCCAGAGTACAGAGTCAAGCTCCTCTACCCAGTGCGTATTAGATTCCGTAAGGGACCGAACTAATCTGGGTTTGATGCCGCTCATGATAAGACCATTTGCACGTTCGACCTGGCCGTTAGTTTTTGGGTGATAGACGGAAGCATAATCGAGCTTGATGCCCATGTTTTTGCACCAGAGTTTTACCTCGTCGGCCGTAAAGTTCGTGCCGTTATCAGTGATGATGCTGTGGGGGACGTTGTAACGGTGTACAATCCAGGATATAAAGTCTATCACCGGTCCGGATTCGGCCGTCTTAACAGGCTTGGCTTCTATCCATTTGGTTGTAACACCCCGGATATGATTTACCCAATATGTAATCCAACTCTTGCCGTTTCCGGCCTTAAGTTATTTTATTTTCTCGGGTTCGGGTCTTTGTCTCCGTGTGTTGTTATCGTTGTCATGCATCTCATATCATGTCATCATGTGCATTGCATTTGCATACGTGTTCATCTCATGCATCCGAGCATTTTCCCCGTCGTCCGTTTTGCATTCCGGCGCTTCGTTCTCCTCCGGTGGTCATTTCTACCTTTATTTCGTGTGTGGGGATTAAACATTTCCGGATTGGACCAAGACTTGCCAAGCGGCCTTGGTTTACTACCGGTAGACCGCCTGTCAAGTTTCGTACCATTTGGACTTCGTTTGATGCTCCAACGGTTAACCGAGGGACCGAAAAGGCCTCGTGTGTGTTGTAGCCCAACACCCCTCCATGTTGGCCCAAAACCCACCAAAACCCTCTCCATCACCTAGAGCGTTCGATCACGATTGCGTGGCCGAAAACCGCACCTCATTTGGACTCTCCTAGCTCCCTCTACCTCTATATAAAGACTCCCTCCTCCAAAATCGCGGATCCCCTCTCCCAAACCCTAAAAATCGGATCTCCGCCGCCGCCGGACACGTCCGGACGAGTCGGACGCGTCCGGATCCATCACCGCCGCAATGTGGCACCTCCCCACTCACCCGCGAGCGCCCCAAATCGCTGGCCCGTGAAGCCTGCCGCGGGCCCTTTCCGGCCCGCGCTCGGCCGCCGCCGCCCCGCGGGAGACCGCGCCTCCCCGACGCCGACGAGCCGCCGCCTCCG
>NC_041382.1:425666003-425699727 GCF_002162155.2 Triticum dicoccoides
GCCGCCCCTGCCGCGGGAGCCCGCCGCCGAGGAGCGCTGCGCTCGCGCCGCCCGACCTTCCTCTCCGCCGCCCGAAGCCCGCCAGCGCCGCCCCCGTTCTTCTCCGGCACGGGTTCGCCGCCACCTGCCTCCCCAATTCCGGCCGACGATCCTCGGGAGTCGCGCCACTGCTACAGTACACGCGGGCTAGATCTGGATCAGGTTTCGTCTCGGTTGACTTTCTTTGCCCGAAACCCTAATAATTTGCTATGTTCATCATGTCGTATCTCCTCATCCGTAGCTCCGTTTTGGGCATATAGCATATCAGAATGTTCGCCTTAGAGAGTGCACCATTTATCTCATTGCATCATTTTCATTTGAGTTCATCTTGATGCCCGAAATGCTATTATAAGAGTGCTATTTGAGATATTTGTCAGATCTGCTGCTCCAATTAGATTTTTGTCATTTTTTGCCATGATTAATGTATGCATGATATGCCCATGAGCTCTACATATGTTTTGTTAAGGGTTTTGCCATCTTTCCAGAGGTGCAACCCATGTATTTTTGTGATGTGTGTGGTGACTAGCACAAGCTTGCAAAGTGAGGCATTTGTTAATGCTGATTTCAGGGACTACTTTTGCTATTTCGTGAATCTGGGCAGATTGTCTACTTGTTAGCGATTTTGCCGAGGATGTTGTAGTTGATCCGTGCATGCTATGTTATTGTACTTGCCATGTCTAGCTGGTATTTTGTGTATTCTTTATGGGTGTATGCTTAGATTATCATGACTTGCTCTGTAGTGAGTGCATCGAGCTCGTAAACATGCCTACTTGATATCTGTTTTCAGCATGCTCCAGTTTTCACCAAGTGTGAGAACTGATTATGTTTTTGCCATGTTCACATGCTTGCAAATGTATTTTCTGATCCCTTTTGGCTCAAGGTCACTAAGGGACTTTTGTTAAGATCTTTGAGTAGCTCCATGCCATGCTTTACTTTGCCATGTTCAGGTCCTGTAGCATATAGTTTCGTTGCTCCAAAGAGTGCTATCTAATCTGAAATTCCAGACAAGTGTTAATTTCACTAAGACTGAGATCTGTTTACCAAATGCATTTTTGCCATGCTTGTTTGAACCTCTTAATATATGAATTGGCCGTAGATCAGTGCTAGACTTTTGTTAAGCATCTGGAATGGATCCCTGCCATGTATTTTGATGCCATGTTTGAGTGCTGTAGCATGTTCATCTTGTTGCATTTAGATGGCTACTTGCTGTAAATCGTAGAACGTGGTCATATTTGAATTGCTTGCCATTTCCAAACCGTAACTCCGATTCCGGTGATCTTTATACCGTTTTCAAGCGATTTCATCTCATCTTCCCGGTGGCACACTTGGTTTCCCAAGTTGAGGCCAGGTTCATGCATTCCTTGTCAATTCTTGCATATGCATCACATATTGCATCCCGCATAGCATACCATGTTTGCATCATATTGTTTGAGTTGGCACGTCGTTGATTGTGTCCTTGTTGCTTGTTAGTCTTGTTTGGGTAGAGCCAGGAGAGGAGTTCGCTAACGAGGAGCCCGTTGAGTTTGCTTTCGAGGATCCATTCAACTCTGACAACTTTGCAGGCAAGATGATCATACCCTCGAAATCACTACTATCTTTGCTTTGCTAGATGCTCGCTCTTTTGCTATGCCAATGCTACGATGCCTACCACTTTCTTTCAAGCCTCCCAAATTGCCATGTAAAACCTCTAACCCACCATGTCCTAGCAAACCGTTGTTTGGCTATGTTACCGCTTTGCTCAGCCCCTCTTATAGCATTGCTAGTTGCAGGTGAAGATTGGAGACCGTTCCTTGTTGGAACATTATTTACTTGTTGGGATATCATTATATTGCCATGTTATCTTAATGCATCTATATACTTGGTAAAGGGTGGAAGGCTCGGCCTGTCGCCTAGTGTTTTGTTCCACTCTTGCCGCCCTACTTTCCGTCATATCGGTGTTATGTTCCCGGATTTTGCGTTCCTTACGCGGTTGGGTTATAATGGGAACCCCTTGATAGTTCGCCTTGATTAAAGCTTTTCCAGCAATGCCCAACCTTGGTTTTACCATTTGCCACCTAGCCCTTTTTCCCTTGGGTTTCCGGATCCCGAGGGTCATCTTATTTAACCCCCCCGGGCCAGTGCTCCATTGAGTGTTGGTCCGACTGAGCTGCCCGCGGGGCCACCTCGGGGAAACTTGAGGGTTGGTTTTACTCGTAGCTAGTCTCATCTGAGTGTGCCCTGAGAACGAGATATGTGTAGCTCCTATCGGGATTTGTCGGCACATTCGGGCGGTGTTGCTGGATTTGTTTTAACCTGACGAAGTGTCTTGAAGAACCGAGATACCGAGTCTGATCGGAATGTCTCGGGAGGAGGTCTATTCCTTCATTGACCGTGAGAGCTTGTCATGGGCTAAGTTGGGACTCCCCTACAGGGATTTGAACTTTCGAAATCCGTGCCCATGGTTATGGGTAGATGGGAATTTGTTAATGTCTGGTTGTAGATAACTCGAACCTTAACTTAATTAAAATGAATCAACAGTGTGAGTTACCGTGATGGCCTCTTCTCGGCGGAGTCCGGGAAGTGGACACGGTGTTGGAGTAATGTTTGCGCAGGTTGCTCTCTAGTTTCTCGCTCGCGCTTTGTCTCCTCTTCTCGCTCTCTTTTGCGAATAGGATAGCCACCACATATGCTAGTCGCTTGCTGTAGCTCCACATATATTAACCTTGCCTTACCTATTAAGCTTAAATAGTCTTGATCGCGAGGGTGCGAGATTGCTGAGTCCCTGTGGCTCACAGATTACTATTACACCAGATGCAGGGCCTGATGATTCCGCTCCAGGTGACGCGCTTGAGCTCAAGTGGGAGTTCGACAAGGACTCTCAACGATACTATGGTTCTTTTCCTGATGATCAGTAGTGGTGCCCAGTTGGGGTGATCGGGACCGTGTTGCATGTTGGGTTGTCTTTTATTTTGGCGCCGTAGTCGGGCCATGAGTGTTTGATTGATGTAATGCTATTTATGTACTTGATTGACGTGGCGAGTGTAAGCCAACTATGTTATCTCCCCTTTTATTATCTATATTACATGAGATGTTGTGAAGATTGCCTAACTTGCGACATATGCCTTCAATGCGATTATGTCTCTAAGCCATGCCTCGACGCGTGGGAGCTATGGTCGCATCGAGGGTGTTACATTGGTGAACTTATCCACCATGACCAGTAAGTATTTTTTATTGCGGGTTCCGCCTTTAAGGGGTCCAACCATGTCAAGCCCCCAGACCGCGAAGGGCCAAGTGACGGGGATAGTTTGGAGGGATGTGGGTGGCATATGGCTTTGGTTTCCAAAAAGCTAGCAACCGACGCATCGTCGGACTAAGTCCTGGGCGTCTGCCCGGGCCGTCGGCCAATGAAAGCCTATACGGAAGGCCTTGCTTACAAGGGACCGAACTGCAGCGTGATGACCACCGAGTCCGGCATGAATTTCAGCCAGGAGGTTTCGCCCTTCCTCTTTGGAGATGCACCTTTGAAGGACTCCGGTAGTGCTTTTCTTATCAAGCTCTCCCTCATGGACTTTATAGGCTTTAGATCTCCGCGCTATGCAGCGTGCCTCATTTTGGTCCTCGGGGAGTTCTTGCCTAGTAAGGTAGGCGAGGAATGGTTCTATCCACGGGGCGATGACGGCCATTATTACGTGGGTTGAAGGTGTTATTTCATTGGCAGAGCCTCCAATTATGTCAGAGTGTTCGGTGTCGGGCAGTGCGGTTGGGTCCGTGCTGTTATTGCCGGGTTCCCCTTCCCATACTACGAATGGCTTGAACAGCCTTTCCAAGAAGATGTTGGGGGGGACTACATCGCGTTTTGCACCGATGCGTGCCAGGACATCTGCCGCCTGATTATTTTCCCGGGCTATATGGTGAAATTCGAGTCCTTCGTACCGAGCTGACATTTTTAGGACGGTGTTGCGATAAGCTGCCATTTTTGGATCCTTGGCATCAAAGTCTCCATTTATTTGGGATATTGCGAGGTTCGAGTCCCCGCGCACCTCTAGGCGTTGAATGCCCATGGATACTGCCATCCGGAGACCATGTAAAAGGGCCTCATATTCAGCTGCATTGTTGGAGTCTGTGTACATTATCTGGAGTACGTATTGAACTGTGTCTCCTGTGGGGGACATCAAAACGATGCCAACCCCTAGACCGGCCAACATTTTGGAGCCGTCGAAGTGCATGACCCAGTTTGAATATGTGCCGTACTCTTTAGGGAGTTCGGCCTCCGTCCATTCTGCGACGAAGTCGGCCAAAACTTGCGACTTGATAGCTCGCCGTGGCTTGTAAGTTATGTCGAACGGGAGGAGCTCAATGGCCCATTTTGCAATCCGGCTTGTCGTGTCGCGGTTGTTTATAATATCGTTAAGTGGCACTTCCGAGGCTACTGTTATTGAACACTCTTCAAAGTAGTGTCGCAGCTTCCGGGAAGCCATAAAAACCGCGTACGCAATCTTTTGATAATGCGGGTACCGTGACTTGCCCGGAGTAAGGACAGTGGACACATAGTAGACCAGCTTTTGAAGGGGGAATTTGTGTCCGCCCGTTTCTCGTTCGACGACGTGAACTGCGCTTACGACCTGATGGGTTGCTGCAATGTATAATAGCATTGGTTCGCCAAAGTTTGGCGCGGCCAGGACTGGGTTTGTTGCCAAGATGGCTTTTACTTCGTCGAGTCCGGCCGTGGCTGCGCCGAAGGAGGCGGTAAAGGGGTAGGGCCTTTTCTCCCAAGTGGGAGATAAAGCGGCTTAGAGCCGCCACGCATCCGGTTAATTTTTGTATTTGTTTGAGGTCCTTCGGGATATCCAATTGTGACAGAGCTCGGATCTTGGCTGGATTTGCTTCAATTCCTCTACCGGATACAATGAAGCCCAAGAGCTTTCCGGCTGGAACGCCGAAAATGCATTTTTTTGGGTTGAGCTTGATGTCGTATGTTCGGAGGTTATCGAATGTTAGCCTCAAGTCGTCTACTAGAGATTCGACATGTCTTGTTTTAACAACCACATCATCTACGTATGCCTCCACTGTTTTGCCGATCTGGTTTGCCAGACATGTCTGAATCATGCGCTGATATGTTGCGCCGGCGTTTTTGAGCCCGAAGGGCATTGTGTTGAAGCAGAATGGGCCGTATGGTGTGATGAATGCCGTTGCGGCTTGGTCTGACTCTACCATCTTTATTTGATGGTAGCCGGAGTATGCGTCGAGGAAACACAACAAATCGTGTCCTGTGGTAGCATCGATAATTTGATCGATGCGGGGGAGGGGGAAGGGATCCTTTGGGCAAGCCTTGTTAAGGTCTTTAAAATCAACGCACAGGTGCCAGTATTTGTCCTTCTTTGGTACCATCACCAGGTTTGCTAGCCAGTCCGGGTGTTTTATATCTTTGATGAATACGGCCTCCAATAGCTTGGCTAGTTCCTCTCCCATTACCTGTCTCTTAGGTTTGGAAAAACACCGAAGAGTCTGTTTGACTGGCTTGAATCCTTTTAGGATATTTAAGCTGTGTTCGGCCAGCCTGCATGGGATTCCTGGCATGTCTGAAGGGTTCCAGGCGAAAATGTCCCAGTTCTCTCGTAGGAACTCTCGCAGTGCGGCGTCTACATCAGGGTTTAACTGTGCCCCGATGGAAGCTGTTTTATTGGGGTCCGTTGGATGGACCTGGAATTTGACTATTTCGTCCGCCGGTTTAAAGGAGGTGGACTTGGATCTTTTGTCGAGTATCACATCGTCCCTATTCACCGTGGAGCGCAGCGCAGTCAGTTCCTCAGCCACTAGGGCTTCGGATAGCGCCTCGAGGGCTAGTGCGGCTGTCTTGTTTTCGGTGTGGAGTGCTATGTCCGGATCACTAGCGAGAGTGATGATTGCTTAGGCCCGGGCATCTTGAGCTTCATGTACCCGTAATGGGGTATTGCTTGGAAGATTGTAAACGCTTCCCGCCCTAGCAGAGCGTGATATCTGCTACTGAACGGGGCCACTTGGAACGTGACCTCTTCGGACCTGTAATTATCTGGCGTGCCCAACACCACATCTAGTGTGATTTTTCCTGTACAACGCGCTTCCCGACTGGGGATTATTCCTCTAAAGGTTGTGCTGCTTCGCTCAATGCGGTTCCAGTCTATTTCCATTTTTTGAAGGGTTTCCTCATAAATGAGGTTCAATCCACTGCGGCCATCCATGAGTACCTTGGTAAGACGAAAGGCATCCACTATTGGACTGAGGACCAATGCGGCTGGTGCTCGGGCTGTTCGGAATTTAGGTTCATCACTGGCGTTAAAAGTAATAGCCGTGTCACTCCATGGGTTTATTGTTGCTACTTGGTAGACTTCGGCAAGGCTGCGGAGTGTTCTTTTTCACATATTATTTGATGTGAAAGTCTCGAAGATTGTTAATACGGTACTGGTGTCTCTGGGGTGGCTTTCTGTGGCTTCTGGAATTAGAAGATCTTCGCCAATTTTTGCCACCTGCCGGAGTATCCAACATGCTCTAAGGCTGTGAGTTGGTGTGGCGCCCTCTGCACTGTGAATTTTACAGGGTCCATTAAGCCATCCTTCCAGTACGGTTCCATGCCCTGTAGAGGGCTTTTGCTTTTAGGTATTGAACCCGGGTGTCTGGCGATGATGCACCCTTTTATTTCGGACTGGGTTTGTATTCAGGGCCGGATTGTCCCAAATTTTCTTTCGGTTTTCCAGGTGCTTTCCATCGCACAGTACTTCCGTACTATGGACGCCAAGTCAGCGAAGCGTGTAATATCACGACGACTTATGGCGTTGAGGATTCCCTTGTCCATGCAATTATTGCAAAAGAATGAAATTACGTCTTCCTCGCGGCAGTCCTTTATCCTGTTCATAACCAGGAGGAATCTGGCCCAGTAATGATGTACTGTTTCTTCGGGCTCTTGCCTAATTTGGGATAGATCGCTTATGTACGTGTGGGTGGGTGGAATCAAATGCGAAACCTCACCCAATCTGAGACCCAGAGGCCAAGGAGTTTCCAAACTCGGAAGTTTGGGTTCTTGGATGCTGGCCAATGAATCTAGCCCGTCGCCTGACTTTAAGTTCAGGTCTTGAGTGATGTCCTCCCCTCTGCGGGTATCCGGCTTGGAGGGATCGGGAATCCGGACATAGCTAGTCCTTAAGATAGATGAAGGGTCGCCGCACTGTCCCTCTACCACGGCAACGTGATGGGTGACCTGGGGAGAGTCAATCTCTCTCATATCGGGTTTAGGCCCAATCTGGTCATAATCCGTAGCGACTCCCAGGGCGGCGATGCGATCCAAGAGCTCGTTTAGGGAAGAGAGCTCCATTGGATCTAGCTGCTCGGCAAATTCCAAGCTGACGCGAAGATTGCTTTCGATGACCCGAGAGGTCATCGTCGGCGCAGCAGCCGAACAGGTGGTCATAAGGAAACCACCTAGCCGGAGAGTTTGGCCGACAGCCAAAGCTCCCTTAGCAACGGCTCACTTAGCAACGATGAGGCATCCTTCCTGATGGTGACGACACAGAGGAACTCTCAATGAAAGCACCAATGTCGGTGTCAAAACCGGCGGATCTTGGATAGGGGGTCCCGAACTGTGCGTCTAGGCGGATGGTAACAGGAGACAAGGGACACGATGTTTTTACCCAGGTTTGGGGCCTCTCGATGGAGATAAAACCCTACTCCTGCTTGATTAATATTGACGATATGGGTAGTACAAGAGTAGATCTACCACGAGATCAAGGAGGCTAAACCCTAGAAGCTAGCCTATGGTATGATTGTTGTTCCTACGGACTAAAACCCTCCGGTTTATATAGACACCAGAGAGGGCTAGGGTTACACAGAGTCAGTTACAATGGTAGGAGATCTACATATCTGTATTGCCAAGCTTGCCTTCCACGCCAAGGAAAGTCCCTTACGAACAGGGGACGAAGTCTTCAATCTTGTATCTTCATAGTCCAGGAGTCCGGCCGAAGGTATAGTCCGGCTATCTGGACACCCCCTAATCCAGGACTCCCTCACCCTGCTTCCCAGAACGCCGACATTAGCTCCCAGGCCCAAGGAGCGCTCGGACTTGGCTTCGAGGCGAAGCCAAAGGGCAAGGGCAAAGCGCCGCGGGCCCCAATCGCCCGTGGACCGAGTCAACACGTGGTGCTTGATGGGACGTGGGCGTCTCCACTTCCCTATGCTGCCTCGGCAACTGCCCGACTTGACAACTACCTGATACATGCAGAAAGGACATCATGGCTTGGGGCGTGAGTGGTCGGCGGTTGGCCTTCCTCCGGCTATAAATGAGGGATTGGGCGGAGCCCCCAGCCCATCTTCATCTTCTCTCCTCTTGCTCCTCCTTCTTCCTCTTTGCCCCATCATCTTGCCAGAGAATCCATGGCGCCAGTGAGGAGGTTCTCTACCGCGGAGAAGGGAAAGGCTCCCCAAGCTGCTCCCGCTGAAGAAGAGGCATGGTTGCTCCCGTGATGCCACCGCGGCGTCCCTGATGACACGGCCTTGGAACGAATGCACTCCATCGGGCTTCCCGGTCCGTGCGTACGCTCGCGCGCAAAGCCCTGCCCATGGGAGCGACTGCAGACGCCGCAAGGAGTGGAGTCGTGGAGGAGAGCAGGCGGTGGCCATGCAGCCACCCCGCCTGTGGACCCATGCCGAAGGCACGACCCGCGAGTTTGTGGTGTGGGTGGCAATGCTGCCGCACATGTGGATCCGGCTCCCATGGTATCTGGCGAGGGAGATACCGTCGAGGGGGGCCATCAAGCTGTGGCTGCAGCACGAAGGTTGTTGTAGCCAGGCTTCAAAAGCGTAAGTCGAAGTTGTCGACTCTGGCGACGTCTTCATGACTCGAGGATGGGGCGCGATCGCCCGCACTTGCCGCCCGGAGGGAGGTCACCCCGTCCACTTCGAGTATGACGGGGTGTCTACGCTCTTCTTCAAGGTCTTCGGAGAGGAGAGTTGACGCGTGGAGTGCTTCCCCAGGGGAGGAGATCGCAGTAGCGGCTCCCTGATGGGCCGGCAAGGTGGCGAGGCAATCGGGAATGAGCTTGCCCTTGGCCTTGCTCGTGACTCCTCTGACAACAGCAGTGTGTCCTCCGGGCATGGCTCGAGCGACGACGACATCTATGATCCACCGCGCTGCCATGGCCGGGCCTAGTGGAGGCAAGGTGCCAGCCCGACATCGCGGGCGATGTTGCTTGGGTCGCGGTCCTCGGGAGATCCTATTTATTTTTCTTTGTTCCTGTGGAAAACTATGAAGGGCCCCATGAGGGTATGTAAAAACTGTGATGCCTTTGTCTTAATGCTATTATTTCCAGTCAATGTCGTGCTTGCGCCTCTCGCTTTTGCATGGTTCCCCCTTTCATTCTCGCGGTAGCTTATTACTATACGCCTACAGGACCCAGTCCCAAGGCAAGCTTCGGCTGTCGCTGGTATGCCAGGTTGCGATGCCGTGGTCAAGGCCAGGACGTGAGCGGCCCGAGGTCCAGTAAGAGCATCTGAGGCGCGATCTTCAGGATGTCCCCTTTGGCGCGCAAGAGGCCCTCGAAGAACTGAAAGGGAAGTTCCCTTGCCCGAGCAACATCACATGGAACATGATACTGGTCATAAGGTTCACACATGCGTGTGTGAGGTGACTTATCTTAGCGAGCCTGCGGCGGTTCCTTTGCTGTGTGTATGAGCTTCTCGTGCGACGTTAGGCCATGCCCTTTTCCTGATGACGCCCTCATCTTTTTCGCTCATCTGGATGCTCTACGCCCTCGGGTCCTGGACTTCGAACAAGGCTCAGCCACCATTGGTATGCCAGGTCACGATGCCGTGGTCAAGGCCAGGGGGTGAGGGCTCGAGAGCCAGTAGGAGGCCCTAAGGAGTGGTGCTCAGGGCCCCCCTTTAACCTGCAAGCGATTTGCACAAGAAAAGAGTGGCTGGCTTTAAGGGGGTGCCCAGGAGGGGTAGCGTCTTGAGGTGTTGGCGGGCCTATTCGTGGTCCCGGCTCCGGAGGTTCCCATGAGTTAGCCGAAGAAAGAAAACATAGCACACATCCGTGCTTGCTATCCTACCGGTGATCCTTCCACAAGAAGATGAAGGCACTAAGGACTCGGTGAGGTAACGTGCGCGGGGCCGGCCGTGAGCTGGAGCTCAGTCTCTTAGGTTTATTAGCGCTGTAGGGACGGACCCAAGCACAGCTGCCGTGCCAACATCTCCCGTTGCGAGATGAGCAAGAGGCGGGTTTAGCAATGCGCAGAGGCTGCGAGGGGCAACTCCATAGATAATGAGACAGTAGGAGCAACATCAACAACTATGATAACTCGAGCATGCATAACTGGTCTGGAGTACATGAATCAAAATGGTGCGGCTGCAGGGGCAGGCCCTGATGACCCACATGTACTGGGGATCAATTGTAGCTCTTTTTGATAAGTAAGAGTGTCAAACCCAATGAGGAGCAGAAGGAAATGACAAGTACTTTTTAGTAAGGTAATGTCTGCAAGTGCTTAAATTGTAAGTAGCGAGTAATTTGATAGCAAGATAATTTGTAACGAGCAAGTAATGATAATAGTAACAAGTATGCAGCAAGGTAGCCCAATCCTTTTGAGGCAAAGGACAGGCCCAAACAGTCTCTTATAATAAGCAAAGCGTTCCTGAGGGCACACGGGAATTTCATCTAGTTACTTTCATCATGTTGGTTTGATTTGTGTTCGCTACTTTGATAATTTCATATGTGGGTGGACTGGTGCTTAGGTGTTGTGCTTACTTGAACAAACCTCCTACTTATGATTAACCCTCCCGCAAGCATCCGCAACTACGATAAAAGTATTAAGAATAAATTCTAACCATAGCGTTAAACTTTTGTATCCAATCGGTCCCTTACGAAATAGCGCATAAACTAGGGTTTAAGCTTCTGTCGCTCTCGCAACCCACCATCTATTTGCTACTCCACAATGCATCCCCTTAGGCCTAAATATGGTGAAGTGTCATCTAGTCGACATTCACATGACACCACTAAGGGAATAACAACATACATACTATCAAAATATCACATATCAAGTTCACATGATTACTTGCAACATGATTTCTCCCGTGACCTCAAGAACAAAAGTAACTACTCAAAAATAATAAACATGTTCATGATCAAAGCGGTATTAATATGCATAATGGATTTGAACATATAATCTTCCACCAAATAAACCATATAGTAATCAACTACAAGATGTAATCAACACTACTAGCCACCCCCTAGCACCAATCTATAGTTTCAGTAACAAGATTGAATAGAAGATATGAACTAGGGTTTGAGATGAGATGGTGCTGGTGAAGATGTTGATGGAGATTGCCCTCCCCAAGATGGGAGAGTTGTTGGTGGTGATGATGACAATGATTTCCCCCTCTGGGAGGGAAGTCCCCCCAGCAGAATCGCTCCGCTGGAGGGCAAAAGTGCTCCTACCCAAGTTCTGCCTCGAGGCGGTGGTGCTTCGTCCCGAAAGTCCTCCCTCTATTTTTTCTAGGTCAAAATGACTTATATACCAGAAGATGGGCACCGGAGGTGGGCCGAGGAGGCCACAACCCACCAGGGCGTGCCTGGGGGCCTGGCGCGCCCAGGTGGGTTGTGCCCACCTGGTGGCCCCCCTCTAGTGTTTATTGGCTCCAGTATTTCTCAAATAATCCATAAAAATCTCCATAAAGTTTCAGCTCATTTGGAGTTGTGCAGAATAGGTGGCCTGACGTAGCTTTTCCAGGTCCAGATTTCCAGCTGTCGGAATTATCCCTCTTTTGTTCCTTGCCAACTATGAGAGAAAAGGCATTAGAATTACTCCAAAAAGCATTATTATGGATAAAAACATTATAAATAATAGTAATAAAACATGATGCAAAATGGACATATCAGGCCCTAGCAGCTTGAGGATGATGCGGCCCAAGGGGTGCCCTCAACTGAACAAACCAAAAAGTCACCTCGCACCAACGTTGCAGAAGTGTTGGGATAGCTGAAGATGCGCGCTACACAGGTCGTTCCTCATGAGTTGGCCGACTCTTGAGTTCTGGGGTTCTCCGGAGGTTCCGGCACCTCCTTCGTCAAGATTTCCCAGTGCCTGGCCTCGTGATCCGCCAGGACGCACGTGTGGCAGCCATGTTCAGTAGGCCGAACGTCATGCAGACATAGCTGCGGGGGCAGCTCCCACTACGACCGACACGGGACGGTCAGAAGATCTCCTGAGAAGTAGCCCTATTGAGGCCTGTGATGTTAATGCAGACACGCAGCTCACCACCCACATCAGGGGTGGCAGCTTCACTGAGTGGCGCAGGGCGGCGCTCGCCACGCATGGCTCGCGCCTCTTGAAGCTCTTTGATGGCCTTTGTGACGAACTCCTGAGCGCCTGGCGCGTCGCGTCCTGCTCACAGAAGTGCGCATTGAAGCATGCCTCTACAAGGTGTCCAAACGCCTCCCTCGTGACTCTGGTCAGGTCAGAGGCCCTCTAGACGAAGCCCTCAAGCCCGTCCTGACAGGGGCGCTGGGCACGCCTTCCTATGCAAGAGGGAAAGGCGCCCCAGCAGTGGGCACGGGACCCGAGGCACGATCGCCGGATGCCCCAACCTCCAGAGGGCCTCTGAGGAGGAGGTGCTTCTTCTTCTTGGGAACGGCCTCAGGAGGGTGGGCAGCACCCTCGTCATCTGAGTCCTCGGCTGCCGCGGCCTAGTAGGCGCGCTCAAGGGAGCACACCGCATCCTACTCGTCAGAGGCAACCGTGATGATGCCGCCGCTTCCTGGCATCTTGAGAACATTGTAGCCGTGGTGAGTCACTGCCATGAATTGGCGAGGGCCGGTTACTCGAGGATGGCGTTATACGAGAGGTGAATGTGGGCGACGTCGAAGTCGATAAGCTCGGTGCGGTAGTTGTCGCGCTTGCCGAAGGTGACAGGGAGACGAATCTGTCCCAGGGGAACGGTGGAGCCGTCGATCACCCCCAAGACGGGTTTGGTGGGGAGGAGCTGGTCGTAGGGCACCTGGAGCGTCTCGAACATCTCAACGGAGAGGATGTTGAGCCCCACGCCGTCGTTGAGGAGTGTCTTGGTGATGAGGACATTGCTGATGGTTGGTGAATAGAGCATTGGGAGCGCGCCAGCGGCAGCCGAGCACTTGAGCTGGTCTGTGGAGTTGAAGGTGACAGCGTACTTGGACCATCCGAGGGGACGCGATGCCCCGATCTTAGGAAGGGCCATGTTCACCTCATGAGTGAACTGCTTGAAGATGCGATGAGAGGCGGGGGCCTGAGCACCACCCAGGATGCAGGCAATGGTGCGAGGCTCTTGGAAGCCCCCAGCCCCATCGTCTTGGTGCTGGTCATTGTTCCTTCTTGGCAGCGGCGGCAGTGGAGAGAGGCCGGCGTTGCCTTGAGGACAGTCCTCACGATGTTAGTCCCTCCGGGGGCCATCGCGAGGCTGGCCCTGCCAGTGGTCTTCACGAGGCTGATCACGCCAGTGCTGGCGGGGGTCGCGGTTGTCCTAGTGGCCTCCACCGCGGCCTCATCCGTGGCCGTAGCCACGGTTGTTGCGCTCGGGACGGCAGCCAAGGCGCCCATCGCGGATTGCCCTGAGCTCCTGGCAGTCATTGGTGTTTTGGCTATGGACGTTGTGGAAGACGCAGAATGGGCGGCTGCCCCTGGAGGATTCGGCATGGTCGCAACCTCGCTTCATCTCAGGTTCAGCCGCGAGCACAGTAGGGCCCTTGCGCTTCACATCGTTGGCCTTGTCCTTCTTGTCTTTAGGATCAGCCTCCGGGGGCTCTAGGAGGGAGAGGCGCCCTTTCTCTGCCCTCATGCATCTGGTTGCCATGTTATGATGGCCTCGTCCGACACCTTAGGTATCTAGAGGAAAACGTTGGTGAAGCGTTGTATGTATTTGTGCAAGGTTTCACCTGGCTGCTTCTTGATGCGCCGCAGGTTGCCTGCCGTAGGAGCGCGGTCATGAGTGCCTTGGAAGTTGGTGATGAAGCGCTCGCTGATGTCTGCTAGACTACATCGGTATTTCCCCAAAGAGGAAGGGATGATGCAACACAACGACAATAGGCATTTCCCTCAGTGATGAGACCAAGGTTATCGAACCAGTAGGAGAACCAAGCAACACTATGTAAACAACAGCTACACACAAATAACTAATACTCGCAACCCAACGTGTAAAATGGGTTGTCAATCCCTTTCGGGTAACAACACCAGAAATTGGCAAATAGACGTGATAAAAATATGATAGCTGAGATAAATAGGTCTCGAATAAAATAAATTGCAGCAAGGTATTTTTGTATTTTTGGTTTAGTAGATTTGAAAATAAAATAAAAGGAAAATAGACCGCAAAGGCAAATATTTTAAAGAAGAGACCCGGGGCCGTAGGTTTCACTAGTGGCTTCTCTCGAGAAAAATAGCAAACAATGGGTAAACGAATTACTATTGGGCAATTGATAGAACTTCAAATAATCATGACGATATCCAGGTAATGATCATTATATAGGCATCACGTCCAAGATTAGTGGATCGACTCCTGCCTGCATCTACTACTATTACTCCACACATGGACGGCTATCCAACATGCATCTAGTGTATGAAGTTCATGGAGAAATGGAGTAATGCAAGACGGACAATGGCATGATGTAGACAAGATATATTTATGTAGAAATAGACCCCATCTTGTTATCCTTAATGGCAATGATACATACGTATCGGTTCCCCTTCTGTCACTGGGATCAAGCACCGTAAGATCGAACCCATCACAAAGCACCTCTTCCCATTGCAAGATAAATAGATCAAGTTGGCCAAACAAAACCTAAATATTAGAGAAGAAATACGAGGCTATAAGCAATCATGCATATAAGAGATCAAAGAAGATTCAAATAACATTCATGGATAAAAGGATAGATCTGATCATAAACTCAAAGTTCATCGGATCCCAACAAACACACCGCAAAAGAATTACATCATATGGATCTCCAAGAGACCATTGTATTGAGAATCAAACGAGAGAGAGGAAGCCATCTAGCTACTAACTATGGACCTGAAGGTCTAGAAAAGACTACCCATGCATCATCGGAGAGGCACCAATGGACATGATGAACCCCTCCGTGATGGTGTCGGGATTGGATCAGGTGTTTCTGGAACTTGCAGTGGCTGGAATTGATTTTTATCGACTCCCCTAGGGTTTCTGGAATATTGGGGTATTTATAGAGTAAAGAGGTGGTCCGGGGGGCACCCGAGGTGGGCAAAACCCACCAGGGCGCGCCTGGGCATCCAGGCTTGCCCTGGTGGGTTGTGCTTCCCTTGGAGCACCCCCAGGCGCTTCTCTAGCCCATTGGATGTCCTCTGGTCCACAAAAATCCACAAAAAGTTTCGCTGTGTTTGGACTCTGTTTGGTATTGATTTTATGCGATGTAAAAAACATGCAAAAACAGCAACTGGAACTTGGCACTATGTCAATAGGTTAGTACCAAAAATGATAAAAAAATTACTATAAAATGATTATAAAACGTCCCAGAATGATAATATAACAGCATGGAACAATAAAAAATTATAGATACATTGGAGATGTATCAACATCCCCAAGCTTAATTCCTGCTCGTCCTCGAGTAGATAAATGATAAAAACCAGAATTTTTGATGTGGAATGCTGCCTAACATATCATCTCATATTCTTTTCCTTATAGAATGGACATTTGGACTTTTATATGATTCAGAGCAATAGTCTTGTTTTGACATGAGACTTAAATACTCAAGCATCTCAATAAGCAACCATGTATTTCAAAATATCAACGCTAAAATAAGTTATCCCTAGCCCATCATGCTCAATCATTGATTCATTCATAAAACACACTCGCATATTAGCTACACCCGATGCTCAAGTACGATCATAGTGCCCCTAGTTGGTGCTTTATAAGAGAAGATGGAGACTCAAATTGAAAATAAAAATTGCATAAAGTAAAAGAAAGGCCCTTCGCGGAGGGAAGTAGGGATTTGTAGAGGTGCCAGAGCTCAAAGCGAAAAACATAGAGATAAAAAAACATTTTGGGAGGAATGCTTTTCCTGTCAACGAGAACGATCGAGAAGTTCCCAATACTCTCCATGCTAGATATATCATAGGCGGTTCCCAAAGAGAAATTAAAGTTTATTCCTTTGCCCACCATACTTCACTTTCCATGGCTAGCCGTATCCAGGGGTGCCTTCCATACCAACACTTTCCAAGGAATTTATTATTTGACAACATAAAGTAAATTCATTTTTCATATCGGGACTGGACATCCCTAATACCTTTGCCTTACTCTCGTTCAATGACAAGTGAATAAACACTCATCGTGAGAATAACATATCTAGCATGGAAATATATTAGCCACCCCCTACCGATTCATGAGAAGTACGAGCACACAGAAGAGAAATTTATTTCGAAAATTAGAGATGGCACATGCAAATTTGCTTAGAACGGCAAAAGAATACCACATATAGGTAGGTATGGTGGACTCATGTGGCAAACTGGTTTAAAGGATTTTGGATGCACAACTAGTGATCATACTTAGTGCAAAATGAAGGCTAGCAAAAGATTGAGAAGCGACCAACCAAGAAACAAATAATCTGATACATCTCCAACGTATCTATAATTTGTTCCATGCTATTTTATTATCAATCTTGTATGTTTTATAATCATTTTATAGTCATTTTATATCATTTTTTGGTACTAACCTATTGACATAGTGCCCAGTGCCAGTTCCTGTTTTTCCATGTTTTTTACGTCGCAGGAAATCAATATCAAACAGAGTCCAAATGGCACGAAACTTTATGATGATTTTTATGGGCCAAAAGGAAGCATATGGGCCTTGGCTGTGCCTAGGGGGCCCCGAGGGGGCACAACCCACTAGGGCGCGTTAGGAGGCCCTGGCGTGCCCCGGTGGGTTGTGCCCACCTCGGGTGCCCCCCGGACCGCCTCTTTGCTCTATAAATACCCAAATTTTCCCAAAACCCTAGGGAGTCGAAGAAATATTCATCCAGCCGTCGTAGAGTCCAGAAACACCAGATCCAATCTAAACACCATCATAGAGGGGTTCACCACTTCCATGGGTGCCTCTCCGATGATGCATGAGTAGTTCTTTGTACACCTTCGGGTCCGTAGTTAGTAGCAAGATGGCTTCATCTCTCTCTCTCTCTTGATCCTCAATACAATGGTCTCTTGGAGATCCATATGATGTAACTATTTTGCGGTGTGTTTGTTGGGATCGATGAACTTCGAGTTTATGATTAGATCTATGTTTTTATATCCATGAAAGTATTTGAGTTTCTTTGATCTCTCTTATGCATGATCTCTTATAGCCTCGTATTTCTTCTCCAATATTTGGGTTTTGTTTGGCCAACTCGATCTATTTATCTTGCAATGGGAAGAGGTACCCGGTAGTGGGTTCGATCTTATGGTGCTTGATCCCAGTGATAGAAAGGGAACCGACACGTATGTATCGTTGCTACTAAGGATAAAACGACGAGATCTATAGCTACCGCCATATAGATAAATGGATCTTGTCTACATCATGTCCTCGTTCTTATTGCATTACTCTATTTTTCCATGAACTTAATACACTAGATGCATGCTGGATAGCGGTCGATGTGTGGAGTAATAGTAGTAGATCCAGGCAGGAGTCGGTCTACTAATCTTGGACGTGATGCCTATGTAATGATCATTGCCTGGATATCGTCATAATTACTTGAAGTTCTATCAATTGCCCAACAGTAATTTGTTTACCCACTGCTTGCTATTTTTCTCAAGAGAAGCCATTAGTGAAACCTACGACCCTCGGGTCTTATTTCTCATATATTTGCCTTTGTGATCTACTTTTTCCTTGCTTTTTTCCAGATCTATTAAACCAAAAATACAAAAATACTTTTCTGCGCTTTATTTTATTTGCGATCTATTTATCCATTCTATTACAACCTTTTTATCGTCACACACCAATTTCTGGCGCCGTTACCCGAAAGGGATTAACAACCCCTTTAACACATCGGGTTGCGAGGTGTTGTTATTTGTGTGCAGGGGCTGTTTACGTTGTGTTGCTTGGTTCTCCTACTGGTTCGTTACCTTGGTTTCATAACTGAGGGAAATACTCTACCGTCGCTGTGCTACATCATCCCTCCCTCTCCGGGGAAATACCGACGTAGTTCCAGCTGCCATCATAATCTCATAAGCAAGCATTGAGCATAATTAACACCGAATAATGCACCACAAGTAGGATGTAATTTCATTGCATAACTATTGACTTTCGTGCTTGCATAGTGAATCACAAACCTTAAGACCAATATTATTACTAAAGCATAATTACTGATCAACATGACTCACATATCACATCATCATATCTCACAACTATCACAAGGAATCAAGTTTATTTTGTCTAGTGATCTTCATGAAAGTTTTTATTATATCCTTCTTGGATATCTATTAGTTTGGGACTAATTTTCATGTGTTGCTTTTGATAAGCTCAAACAAATATAAGTGAAGATCATGAGCATAATATTTCTTTCTCTCAAATTAATTTAAATGTAGCAAGCAAGAATTTCTTAAAAAATTACTAGCTCTCAAATAAATCTAAGTGAAGCAAGATAGCATTTCTTCAAAAGTACTAAAGAACACCATGCTCAAAAAGATAGAAGTGAAGCGCTAGAGCAATTCCATAGCTCATAAAGATTTAAGTGAATCATAGAGAGCAATTCTAACAAGTCATGGCATAATTTTGGCTCTCTCAAATAGGTGTGTCCAGCAAGGATTCAAGACTTAAAACACAAAACTAAACAAGTGAAGACTCATATCATAAAAGACACTCCAAGCAAAACTCATAGTATGTGACGAATAAAAATATAGCTTCGAGTAAAATACATATGGTCGTTAGAAGAAAGAGGGGATGCCACTCGGGGCATCCCTAAGCTTAGTTGCTTGCTTCTCTTTGGATAATAGCTTGGGATGCCATGGGCATCCCCAAGCTTAGGCTCTTCTTACTCCTTATTCCTTAATCCATCGTAACATCACCCAAAACTTGAAAACTTCAATCACACAAAACTCAACAAAATCTTTGTGAGATCCGTTAGTATAAGAAAACAAATCACTACTATAAGTACTGTTGCAAACCAATTCATATTTTGTTCTTGCATTATATCTACTGTATTCCAACTTTTCTATGGCAAAAACTCTTCAAAGAAAACCATAGAATCATCAAAACAAGCACACAATGCAAAGAAAACAGAACAGTCTATAGCAATCTGGGTATTTCGAATACTTCTGTAACTCCAAAAATTCTGAAAAATTAGGACGACCTGAGCAATTTGTATATCAATCTTCTTCAAAAGGAATTGGTATTTATGACGCTTCTATTAAAAAAGAAAATTATTTTCGTGAGCGCAAAAGTTTCGGTTTTTAGCAAGATCAAGTCAAGTATCACCCAAGAATAGTATCATAATTGTGCTAGCACTCAAGAAAAGGAAGCAAAAGGCAATTTTTTTATTCATTGAGTTGCGTCCCAACAAGCGCTATTGTTTCACGCCCCTAGCTAGGCATAAAGCAAGGATCTAAGTTTTGTCACCCTTGTCCTTAGTTTCCTTAGAGGTGTTTTTATCATGAGGTTTGTGAAAACAACATAGAACATATTGTCCATAGAAACCTTAGCACTATTAAGTTGCTTACCATCATAACCCCTTTGATTTCCGGCAACAATTCAAGAGTAATATTGATTAACATTATTGAAGACTTGCTGGATTATATCTAAAATGGGGATTTTATTTTTAAGATTCTCATCAAAGATTTGATTATCCCCAAGCAAATGTCTCAACGCATAATCACCATTGTAAAGAATTTCATCTGTCACGGGATTTTCATGATTCATACCATAAAAATCAAAGATTTCCCTAGCTTCCCGTATTATGTAGTCAAATTCATTCATAAGAACGAGAGTGGCCAACTTTTTAGCCTTAGGATTCTTTATAATGGGAAGCTCAAAAAACAATCTTTCCAAAGTAGGATGAGTACGAATAAGTTAACTTTCAAGTTTCAGAACTAGTGTTGAAATAGCATCCGCATAAGATCTAGTATTTCGAAGTATAGGAGCATCATCAAGACTTAGATTTCCAACACAATTGAAAAATTCTTGGATACGTTCTTTTCCCATAACATTCCCTTGCCCCAAGATAAAAGTTTTAGCATCAAGATTGACCGTACGTCCAATATTAGGAGTTAGGCCATCATCTATTGCTGCCATACCGAAATCACTCATGATTGCAAGCAAAAGACATATCTGACGAGAAAACGGCATACGAAAAAGAGGGCGAATAAAACGGCAATTTTTTTGAAGTGGGGGAGAGGAAAATGAGAGGTAAATGGCAAATAATGTAAATTGCGAGGAGATGAGATTTGTGATTAGGAACCTGGTAGATGTTGATGATGTCTCCCCGGCAATGACGCCAGAAATTCCTTTTGATGTCTGCTAGACTACGTCGGTATTTCCCCAAAGAGGAAGGGATGATACAACACAACGACGGTTGGTATTTCCCTTAGTAATGAGATCAAGGTTATCGAAGTAGTAGGAGAACCAAGCAACACTACCTAAACAACACATGCACACAAATAACAAGTACTCGCAACCCGACGTGTAAAAGGGGTTGTCAATCCCTTTCGGGTAACAGCGCCAAAAATTGGCAAAGGGATGTGATAAAAATATGATAGATGAGATAAATAGATCTCGAATAAAATAAATTGCAGCAAGGTATTTTTTTATTTTTGGTTTAATACATCTGAAAATAAAAGGAAAGGAAAATAGATCGCAAAGGCAAATATATTAAAGAAGAGACCCGGAGGCCGTAAGTTTTACTAGTGGCTTCTCTCGAGAAAAATAGCAAACGGTGGGTAAATGAATTACTGTTGGGCAATTGATAGAACTTAAAATAATCATGACGATATCGAGGCAATGATCATTATATAGGCATCACGTCCAAGATTAGTAGATCGACTCCTGCCTGCATCTACTACTATTACTCCACACATCGACCGCTATCCAGCATGCATCTAGTGTATTAAGTTCATGGAGAAACAGAGTAATGCAATAAGAATGATGACATGATGTAGACAAGACTATTTATGTAGAAATAGACCCCATCTTGTTATCCTTAGTGGCAACAATACATATGTGTCGGTTCCCCTTCTGTCACTGGGATCAAGCACCATAAGATCGAACCCATCAAAAAGCACCCCTTCCCATTGGAAGATAAATAGATCAAGTTGGCCGAACAAAACCCAAATATCAGAGAAGAAATACAAGGCTCTAATAAATCATGCATATAAGAGATCAAAGAAGACTCAAATAACTTTCATGGATAAAAAGATAGATTTGATCAAAAACTCAAAGTTCATCGGATCCCAACAAACACACCGCAAAAGAATTGTATCAGATGGATCTTCAAGAGACCATTGTATTGAGAATCAAACAAGACAGAGGAAGCCATCTAGCTACTAACTACGGGCTTGAAGGTCTACAAAAGACTACTCACGCATCACCGGAGAGGCACCAATGTACATGATGAACTCCTCCGTGATCATGTCCAGATTGGATCTGGTGTTTTTGGAACTTGCGGCGGCTGGAATTGATTTTCGTCGACTCCCCTAGGGTTTCTGGAATATTGGGGTATTTATAGAGTAAAGAGGCAGTCCGGGGGCACCCGAGGTGGGCATTACCTACCAGGGTATGCCTGGGCCTCCAGGCGCGCCCTGGTGGGTTGTGCTCCCCTTGGAGCACCCACGAGGCGCTTCTCCGTCCCATTGGATGTCTTCTGGTCCAAAAAAATCCACAGAAAGTTTCGCTTTGTTTGGACTCCGTTTGGTATTGATTTTCTGCGATGTAAAAAACATGCAAAAAAACAACAATTGGCACTTGGCACTATGTCAATAGGTTAGTACCAAAAATGATATAAAATGACTTCAAAATGATTATAAAACACCCAAGACTGATAATATTGAAGGTAATATGCCCTAGAGGCAATAATAAAGTTGTTACTTATATTTCCTTATATGGTGATAAATGTTTATTATTCATGCTACAATTGTATTAACCGAAACTTAGTACATCTGTGAATACATAGACAAAAAAAGTGTCCCTAGTATGACACTACTAGACTAGCTCGTTAATTAAAGATGGTTAAGTTTCCTAACCATAGAGATGTGTTGTCATTTGATGAACGTGAGCACATCATTGGAGAATGATGTGATGGACAAGATTCATCCGTTAGCTTAGCATAATGATCGTTTAGTTTTATTGCTATTGCTTTCTTCATAACTTATACATGTTCCCTGACTATGAGATTATGCAACTCCTGAATTGTTGGGGTACGAAGTATTTCAAAAAAATTCCTACGATCACGCAAGATCTATCTAGGAGATGCATAGCAACGAGAGGGGAGAGTGTGTCTACGTACCCTCATAGACCGAAAGAGGAAGCGTTAAGTAACGCGGTTGATGTAGTCGAACGTCTTCGCGATCCAACTGATCAAGTACCGAACGCACGGCACCTCCGCGATCTTCACACATTCAGCTCGGTGACATCCCTCGTACTCTTGATCCAGTTGAGGCCGAGGGTGAGTTTCGTCAGCACGATGGCGTGTTGACGGTGATGATGAAGTTACCGATGCAGGGCTTCGCCTAAGCACTACGACAATATGACCGAGGTGGAAAACTATGGAGGGGGGCACCGCACACAGCTAAAGATCAACTTGTGTCTCTATGGGGTGCCCCCCTCCCCCGTATATAAAGGAGGGGAGGAGGAGTCTGGCCGGCCACAAGGGGCGCGCCAAGGGAGGAGGAATCCTACTCCTAGTAGGAGTAGGTTTCCCCCTTTCCTAGTCCAAGAAGGAGAAGAAGGGAAAGAGGAGAGAAGAGAAGGAAGGAGGGGGGCACCCCCTTCCCTTGTCCAATTCAGACTGGGCAAGGGGGGGGGGGAGCCCCACCTCTGGCCGGCCCTCTCTATTCTCTACTAAGGCCCATTGTGGCCCATTAATCCCCAGGGGGGTTCCGGTAACCTCCCGGTACTCCAGAAAATACCCGATACACTTTGGAACCATACCAGTGTCTGAATATAACCTTCCAATATACCAATCTTTATTTCTCGACCATTTCGAGACTCCTCATCATGTCCATTATCTCATCCGAGACTCTGAACAACCTTCGGTACATCAAATCACATAACTCATAATACATATCGTCATCAAACGTTAAGCATGCGGACCCTATGGGTTCGAGAACTATGTAGACATGACCGAGACACATCTCCGGTCAATAATCAATAGCAGAACCGGGATGCTCATATTGGTTCCTACATATTCTACGAAGATCTTTATCGGTCAAACCGCACAACAACATACATTGTTCCCTTTGTCATCGGTATGTTACTTGCCCGAGATTCGATCATCGGTATCATCATACCTAGTTCAATCTCGTCACTGGCAAGTCTCTTTACTCGTTCCATAATGCATCATCCCGTGACTAACTCATTAGTCACATTGCTTGCATGGCTTATAGTGATGAGCATTACCGAGAGGGCCCAGAGATACCTCTCCGTTACACGGAGTGACAAATCCTAATCTCGATCTATGCCAACTCAACAAACACCATCGAAGACACCGGTAGAGCATCTTTATAATCACCCAGTTATGTTGTGACGTTTGATAGCACACAAGGTGTTCCTCCGGTATTCGAGAGTTGTATAATCTCATAGTTAGGGGAACATGTATAATTCATTGAGGGAGTCCTAGATTAGGGGGTCTCCGGACAGCCGGACTATATCCTTTGGCCGGACTGTTGGACTATGAAGATACAAGATTAAAGACTTCGTCTCGTGTCCGGATGGGGCTCTACTTGGCGTGGAAGGCAAGCTAGGCAATACGGATATATATATATCTCCACCTTTGTAACCAACCTTGTGTAACCCTAGCCCCCTCCGGTGTCTATATAAACCAGAGGGTTTTAGTCCGTAGGACAATATACAATCATATCATAGGCTAGCTTCTAGGGTTTAGCCTCTCTGATCTCGTGGTAGATCTACTCTTGTACTACCCATATCATCAATATTAATCAAGCAGGACCTAGGGTTTTGCCTCCATCAAAGAGGGCCCGAACCTGGGTAAAACATCGTGTTCCCTGCCTCCTATTAGCATCCGCCTTAGACGCACAGTTCGGGACCCCCTAATCGAGATCCGCCGGTTTTGACACCGACATTGGTGCTTTCATTGAGAGTTCTTCTGTGTCGTCGCCGTTAGGCTTGATGGCTCCTTCTATCATCGATAGCGATGCTGTCCAGGGTGAGACTTTTCTCCCCGGACATATATTTGTTTTCGGCGGCTTCGCACTACTGGCCAACTCGCTTGGCCATCTGGAGCAAATCGACAGTTACGCCCCTGGCTATCAGGTCATGTTTGGGAGCTTAAACTACATGGCTGATATCCGCGGAGACTTGATCTTCGACGGATTCGAGCCCTTGCCTTGTGCGTCACGCGGTCACGATGAGTACGATTTAGCTCTACCATCGGACAGTGTTCAAGAAATCACATCGACAGCCGCTCCAACCCTTAATTTGGAGACAGTTGCGCCTCCCATGGACGGGTGGATAGACCCGGCCAAAGAGGCCACATCCCCAATGGTGATCGAGCCGAATATCGATCTTACCCTTCACGAGAGCCGTGTTGTTAAACTGCCGGATACTTCTCCGGCCACGGACTCCGAACCGCCTGCGCCCGTTCCTATCGAATCCGGTTGGGCGCCGATCATGGAGTTTACCTCCGCGGATATCTTTCAGCACTCGCCCTTCGGCGACATACTGAATTCATTAAAGTCTCTCTCCTTATCAGGAGAGTCCTGGCCGAAATATGTCCGGCAGGATTGGGATGCGGATGACGAAGAAATTCGCCGCCCACCTACCACCCACTTAGTAGCCACTATCGATGACTTAACCGACATGCTCGACTCTGACTCCGAAGACATCCATGGTATGGACGACGATGTAGGAGACGAACAGGAACCACTGCCCACAGGGCACTGGACGCCCACTTCATCACATGACGTATACATGGTGGACACACCAAAAGAAGACAACGACGAGGAACGGAAGGACGCAATGAAGGGTTGTCCCCTCGAGAAGCAGTCAAAGCGACGACTTAAGCGCCGCTCCAAATCCCGCCTCGGCAGAAACAACGATCATACAGACCCAGCGTTAAAGCAGGGTGAACCATCGCCGGACCACGGCAACACGGAGAATCAAACCGAACAACCCGACTCTGTCAAAGATAATAGTCCGGACGACATCACAGCGGACAAACACCCGGAGCAACAGAATGCCCATCAAAGGCTCGTTGCCACCGCAAGAAGTCTAAAAAAGCAGAAGCAAAGGCCCAAGGCTGCGCAAGACACACTCAGAATTAGATGGAGTAAAGTGCTCAACGCAGCAGCGAAGTACGGCGGTAATCACCCCACAAAGAGCTACCCAAAGCGGAAGTTGCTACCTGAATTTGATGAGGAGGCCTTAGATCCCCCGCAACCAAAAATTAAAACGACCATCTGGCCGGATAAACGACCTCACGGCCAACATAGAGCGGCAAACAATGCCGCACATAAGCCAATACGTGATCCATGCGAGGGTTCGCATCAAAAGGACGGCGCAACCAGATCCATCTATGGACCACGCAAGCTCGCTCTAGCATACAATGCAACACAACAAACATCCGAGCAACGCGGTACACCCAGATACAGGGGTGCCGCACACCCCCTATGTTTCACCAACGAGGTGCTGGACCATGAATTTCCAAAGGGATTCAAACCCATAAACATAGAGGCATACGACGGAACAACAGACCCAGGGGTCTGGATTGAGGACTATATCCTCCATATCCATAAGGCTCGAGGAGATGATCTCCATGCCATTAAGTATTTACCCCTCAAACTCAAAGGGCCAGCTCGGCACTGGCTTAAAAGCCTCCCCGAAAGCTCCATTGGAAGCTGGGAAGAGCTCGAAGACGCTTTTCGGGCAAATTTTCAAGGGACTTATGTCCGACCTCCGGACGCGGACGATTTGAGTCATATAACTCAACAGCCCGGAGAGTCAGCCCGAAAGCTTTGGAACAGGTTTCTTACTAAAAAAACCAAATAGTCGACTGTCTGGACGCCGAAGCCTTGGCAGCTTTTAAGCATAGCGTCCGCGACGAATGGCTTGCCAGACACCTCGGCCAGGAAAAGCCGAGAACAATGGCAGCATTAACAAGTCTCATGACCCGCTTTTGTGCGGGTGAGGACAACTGGCTAGCCAGATGCAGCACTAGCGACCCAAGTACATCCAAAGTTAGAGATGGAAATGGGAAGTCATGACGTAGCAAAAATAATATGCGCCGGAATAAAGAAGACAGCCCGAAGAGCACGGCAGTAAACGCCAGATTCAGAAGCTCTCGGCCAGGTCAGCAAAAGCCGCCCTCTAAAGGCAGCAGAGACGAACTGTCCAGCTTAAACAAAATTCTGGACCAAATATGTCTGATCCATAGCACCCCTGGTAAACCCGCTAATCATACCCACAGAGAATGTTGGGTCTTCAAGCACTCCGGCAAGCTCAACGCCGTACACAAGGGGTAGGATACACCAAGCGAAGACGAGGATGAGCCTCTCAAGCAAGACACTGGGGAACAAAAGAAATTTCCACCAGAAGTCAAAACAGTGAACGTGTTACACGTGATCAAGGGGAGAAACAAAGCGGCACTCCCAGAGAAATATGCCCAAGGGCCTATCACCGCGGAGTCCTGCCACTGGTCATCTCAACCGATCACTTTCGACCATCGGGATTACCCAGCAAGTATCCGGCATGCAGGATGGGCTGACTTGGTATTAGACCCAATAATTGACGGATACCATTTCACACAAGTCCTGATGGACGGTGGCAGCAGTCTAAACCTGATATATCAGGACACAATCCGCAAAATGGGGATAGACCCAACGAAAATTTGCCACAACAATACTACCTTTAAAGGAGTAACGTCAGGCCTAGGGGCTCATTGCACGGGCTCCCTGCTACTAGAGGTTATATTCGGCTTCCCCGATAACTTCCGTAGCAAAAGTTTAACATTCCACATTGCTCCGTTCCAAAGTGGCTATCAACCACTACTTGGACGCGAAGCTTTCGCTCGCTTTAATGCAATACCGCATTACGTTTCCCTCACACTTAAGATGCCCGGTCCACGTGGCATCATTACAGTGAATGGAAATATTGAGCGATCCTTGCGTGCCGAAGAGAGTGCGACTGCCTTGGCAGGCGCACACTAAAAACGGCCTCACCAACTAAAGCATTTGATAGGTCGTCAAGACCACGGACACAGTTAGACAAGTCCGGCGCAGCTATATGTAATTCACATAGGTTTGATAGGCCACACCCCTATTACAAATACAAGGGGCTCAACGCGCGCAGACAAGTGGCAATTTTTACTCATCTTGAATTATACATGGTTTCTTTAAACCTACCTTTTTGCACGGCAACTTTTCACCTAAGTTTCTCTCTTTTACAGATGACCATCGTGCTACACCTGTCCAGGATACGGCACAACAGAGACACAGGTGCAGACGTGCATCAGGGACCCGTTCCAAGGATTCTTTTTAGATTAAGACCCTACGTAAACCTTTTTTACTGTCTCTTGTTGATACACATCCCTAAGATTCTCAGTACAATTGAGAAGGATGCTGGTGTCTTGGCATGTGGCCACGTCAGAATAATGCACGTACCTGGACAGCAGGGGCTTCCGACAAAGGGCACTGTTTAGGCCTGGTTTACACCATAAAGACCGAATACCTTAGGTTCTGTTCATCGTCGCGAGTTTGGCCTTATATGCATCAGCTCCGAATCATGTCTTTGGTCAAATGTTGGGTTTGCCCGGCTCCTGTGTTTTGCTGCCTTACGTTCCGCTCTATCGGCTAAGGCGGCACCAGGAGAACTGCTATGATTGTGCCCTGGTTCATCCGGACGAGCACCTCAGTAGAGAAAGCCGAAAACTGACTGTCATGGTATAGCGTGAGACTGGTTAACCACTCGATGACCTATTGGAATGTTAGAATTCCTCCGCCTTAACGATGGGCCATTTCCCGGCCAGGCATGTACACACCCCGAATTCGGATGAGTGTGGAGCCACCAGGGGCTATATAGTAGCCCCACTGTGAAACTCCTATGGCTAAGTGAAAGTGTTAAAGCATTATAGTCCGGTTGCCTAGTTTGCTGCGCCATCACCTCCTTATTAGGACCAAGACGTTGGATTAAGTGTGAATACGCGTCTTCTGCGAACACCCCCGCATTATATGCGTGGGGGCTGAAGCCAACGACTACAATCTTTCAGGTTATACGCATGTATACATAAACGGCCGCACAAGAGGCATCATATTACTTTCGGGCAAAAGTATAAATACAGCCTTGATAAATTTCATAAAAACATTGTTTTTACAATGGAAATACATATCACTCAAACATAATATTCTTTGAGCACTGGGCCTCTATCAAACGAGCACCCTCAATAACTTCTTCAAAACAGTGCTCGGCAGCCACTCGGCCTATGGCCGAACCCTGCGCCGCAACAGTGGTAGCATCCATCTCCGCCCAGTATGCTTTGACACGGGCAAGGGCCATCCGTGAGCCTTCTATACACGCCGACCTCTTCATCGCATTGATGCACGGCACCGCTCCAAGGAACTATTGCACTAAGCTGAAATAGCTGTTCAGCTTCGGTTTTTCTGGCCACAGATGATCTACGACGGACCGCATGGCGAGTCCGGATAATCTATTGAGTTCGGCCCATTCGGCTAGCCGATCAGTCAAGGGAAGCGGACGCTCTGGAACGTTAAATTGCGACCAGAATAGCTTGTCCACTTCATGATCTGTCTGATCTCGGAAGTATTCGGCCGCATCGACAGCACTCGCCGTCAAATCCAGATATGCGTCTGCCAAACTCCACAGCCGATCCAGAGGGGCATACCGTGGATCTCCGAACATCCTCCGCAGAAAAAAGGGCTTCCCAGCCACAATATCACCAGCTTCATGCAACTCTTCCTTCTTTGCCCTCATGGCAGAGCGGGTGTCTTTGGCCGCCATCGTGGCCTTTTCGAGGTCCGTCGCCTTCGCTCGGTTTTCTTCTTCAAGGAACCGGCAATGTTCGGCAGTGTCTTTTAACTTCACATCCATCTTGGCCATCTTTTCTTTGCTCTTGCAATGCGCGGCCTTCTCGGCTCTTAACTCTTCGGCCGCCTTTAAAGCGGCCGCATTACTAATCCTTGTTTGTTCGTTGGCTCGGGCAAGTTCCGCCCGAAGGGTCTCCACGGCGGCAGCTCCATCTGCAGTCACAACATATTAAAGATACTAGCATCATGCTGCTCTTACTATGTGACATTGACCGGAAAAACATTACTTACCCTGTGCCTCGTCAAGCCGCTTGTTCACAAGCTCGATGTCGGCATCTGCCGCATCCAGTTGCCACTTTAGTTCGGCAAACTCATTAGTCCGGCCAGCCACCGGAGCTCCCATCACCTGCACATAAAGCGGTATTATTACCTGGGACTACGATCCTCTATTCGCCGCCGTTCTTGATGACGACCAGAGTCTCAGGGGCTACTATCTACATAGGGCACACCTGAAAATGTGTGGTACTATCAAAAAGTATATCATTTCACGTACCTCAAAGCCCGTCAGTAGACTCATAAAGGCTTCATGATTTCCTCTTTCAGCGTACAAAATTCTTTCCATCACTATACCCATTAATGTACGGTGTTCTTTTGAGATGGCCGCTCGCTCCAACAGCTCCCTCAGTACGTCCGACCGCATACTAGACGGTGTCGGACTCTTTTGTTTTCTCTCTTCAAGAGCCGGACGCTGGGGACTTCGGGTGACTATAGGATTATCTTCTAGCCTCACCAGATCCGGAGAGGCCCTCTGCGACGACACTTCAAGGTCGCCCGCTTCTCGAGCGGGGGAGTCCGGGGCAGGCGTTTCACTCTCCATCATTTCCAGAAGAAGATCCCCCGAAGACGAGCTCTGCTGAGAAGGGCTAAGCTCCGAACTGCAAGATAAACGCTTCGGTTATTTTCCTCAGAGGTAGGGTAGTATATCTCTACTATTAAAGTACTTATTGATTACTTACAGCTCATTGGAGGGCTGATCCTCGCATGGACTTTGTGCGGCAAAAGCACCCTCCAAGGCAGGACCCTCTGGTGGAGACTTCTTCTCCCGTTCGTAATCCTCGGTTTCTGGATCTTTAGAGACAGTCCTCTTCCTTCCCCGAAGCGAGAGAAGGTCAGATTCTTCCCCTTGGTTATCCTCCTTCATGGAGGTGCTCATTCCCTCGGTTGGAATTGGTAGCGATGAGGGCCCTCTTTTAACCTCATTATTTCCCCCCTTTATCTTCCTTTGAGGGCTCCGGGCAAGGTGCTAGCTCGAGCATCTTTTCTAGTATCGGATTCTCCAAACCCTTAGGATGGGGGGCCGAACACCGAATCATCTTCGCCCTTGTTAGACAATCCTGGTCAAAGAGCGATTTCTCAGAATGACGTCATGGTAAATGAAAGACGGTGTCTTCGGCTAAAGGATTACTTACTTGGTCGGCGGTACGATTGCTGCTCAGGCCCACATCCTCGGTAGTATCCGGACACACTATTTGGGGTCCGAAGAATGATTTGTACATCTCCTCGTGCGTTAGGCCGATGAAATTCTGAATAGTGCGCGGCCCTTCTGGGTTGAACTCCCACATGCGGAGGGGCCGGCATTTGCAAGGCTGGACTCGACGAACCAGCATGACTTGCACCACCATAACCAGAATGAAATCTCCTTCGAAGAGATCTTGAATGCGGCTCTGCAGTATAGGCACGTCCTTGGCTGGACCCCAGCTCAGTCCTCTGCTAATCCATGACATCTGTTGTGGTGGAGGGCCCGAGCAGAAAGCAGGGGCAGCCACCCACTTGGCACTTCTGGGAGCTGTGATGTAAAACCACTCACGTTGCCATAATCCAGACACCTCTAGAAAGGAACCTTTTGGCCACGGAGCTCCTGCTATCTTGCTTATTAATGCGCCTCCGCATGCTGCATACTACCCCTCGACCATCTTCGGCTTCATGTCAAAGGTCTTGAGCCACAGGACGAAGTGAGTGGTAATGCGGAGGAAGGCCTCACACACGACAATGAATGCCGAGATGTGGAGAAAGGAGTCCGGGGCTAGATCGTGGAAATCTAGCCCGTAATAGAACATCAAACCCCTAACAAAGGGATCCAGGGTGAGGCCTAGGCCTCGGAGGAAGTGGGAGATGAACACAACGTTCTCGTTGGGTTCGGGAGTAGGGACGACCTGCCCTCGGGAAGGCAGCCAATGCGAAACCTCGGCGGTCAGGTATCTGGCCTCCCTCAACTTCTTGATATCCTCTTCCATAACGGAGGAGGGCATCCACCGGCCTTGAAGGCTAGATCCAGACATGATTGAAGGTCCGAAGCACCTGACATGGGCTTTGGGTGTTAGAACTCGAGGCGGGGGAAGGATTCGATTGAGCACGGGAGGGAAAAAAGTAAAAGCCTTGTCCCTTTATAAAGAGGGTTAATATCAAGCGTCCTCTCCGTAGCCGTTTGGGACTTGCCTAGAATCTAGGAGTCCTAGACACGGTTGGGTTACCCACAACCGTATTGATGAGAATCCCGTAATTAGGGGAACACGCTCTCTGCTTTGACAAGACGTGTGAAGAAACCACCTCACGTTATGTGTGGAGCTAGTTAAAGGAAACGGTTCGAATAATCACCGGGCCATGGCATAATGTCGTGTTGCCAAAGCAAGTCAGCAAATTGGATTTGTGGAAATATTATTCTCTCTACGGTGGTATGTGGAACTTATTTTGCAGGGTCGGACACTATCCTTGTATTCAAAAATCTTTCGTGGTGTATTCGGAGGAGGAACCCGCCTTGAAATGCCGAAGACAATACTGCGCGCCGGACTCATCATCATTGAAGCCTGGTTCAGGGGCTACTGAGTGAGTCCTGGATTAGGGGGTCTCTGGACAGCCGGACTATATCCTTTGGCCGGACTGTTGGACTATGAAGATACAAGATTGAAGACTTTGTCTCGTGTCCGGATGGGACTCTACTTGGCGTGGAAGGCAAGCTAGGCAATACGGATATCTATATCTCCTCCTTTGTAACCGACCTGGTGTAACCCTAGCCCCCTCCGGTGTCTATATAAACCGGAGGGTTTTAGTCCGTAGGACAATATACAATCATACCATAGGCTAGCTTCTAGGGTTTAGCCTCTCTGATCTCGGGGTAGATCTACTCTTGTACTACCCATATCATCAATATTAATCAAGCAGGACATAGGGTTATACCTCCATCAAGAGGGCCCAAACCTGGGTAAAACATCGTGTTACCTGCCTCCTGTTACCATCTGCCTTAGACGCACAGTTCGGGACCCCCTACCCGAGATCCGCCGGTTTTGACACCCACAGTCATGAAGAAAGCAATAGCAATAAAACTAAATGATCATTATGCTAAGCTAACGGATGGGTCTTGTCCATCACATCATTCTCTAATGACGTGATCCCGTTCATCAAATGACAACACATGACCATGGCTAGGAAACTTAACCATCTTTGATTAACGAGCTAGTCAAGTAGAGGCATACTAGGGACACTCTGTTTGTCTATGTATTCACACATGTACTAAATTTCCGGTTAATACAAGTCTAGCATGAATAATAAACATTTATCATGATATCAGGAAATATAAATAACAAATTTATTATTGCCTCTAGGGCATATTTCATTCACGAATACCGGAGGAACACCTTGTGTACTATCAAGCATCACAACGTAAATGAGTGATTATAAAGATGCTCTACAGGTGTCTCCAATGGTGTTTGTTGAGTTGGCATAGATCGAGATTAGGATTTGTCACTCTGTGTTTCGGAGAGGTATCTCTGGGCCCTCTTGGTAATGCTCATCACTATAAGCCTTGCAAGCAATGTGACTAATGAGTTAGTTGCAGGATGATGCAATACGGAACGAGTAAACAGACTTGCCGGTGATGTGATAGAAATAGGTATGATGATACCGACGATCGAATCTCGGGCAAGTAACATACTGATGACAAAGGGAACAACGTATGTTGTTATGCGGTTTGACTGATAAAGATCTTCGAAGAATATGTAGGAGCCAATATGAGCATCCAGGTTCCGCTATTGGTTATTGACCGGAGATGTGTATCGGTCATGTCTACATAGTTCTCGAACCCGTAGGGTCTGCACACTTAACGTTCGATGACGATTTGTATTATGAGTTATGTGGTTTGATGAACCGAAGCTTTTTCGCAGTCCCAGATGAGATCACAGACATGACGAGGAGTCTCAAAATGGTCGAGACATAAAGATTTATATATTGGAAGGTTATGTTTGGACACCGGAATGGTTTTGGATAGGTTCGGGCATTTTCCTGAGTACCGGGGGGTTACGTGAACCCCCCCCCCGGAGGGGGGTTTAATTGGCCTTCATGGGCCCTAGTGGAAGAGAGGAGGCGGCGACCAGGTGGAGGCGCGCGCCCCCAAGCGCAATCCGAATTGGACTAGGTTTGGGTGGGGGCTTTCCTTCTTCTCCTCCTTCTCTTTCCCCCTTCCTCCTTCT
>NC_041382.1:425700106-425730766 GCF_002162155.2 Triticum dicoccoides
CCTTCATATATGTGGGAGGAGGGCACCCCAAAGACACCAAGTCTTCTCTTAGCCGTGTGCGGTGCCCCCCTCCATAGTTACACACCACGATTATATCGTCGTAGTGCTTAGGCGAAGCCCTGTGCCGGTAACTTCATCATCACCGTCACCACGTCATCATGCTGACAGAACTCTCCCTCGTCCTCAGCTGGATCAAGAGATCAAGGGATGTCGTCGAGCTGAACGTGTGCTGAATGCGGAGGTGCCATACGTTCAGTGCTTGGATTGGTTGGATCGCGAAGACGTTCGACTACATCAACCGTGTTACTGAGCGCTTCCGTTTTCGGTTTACAAGGGTACATAGACACACTCTCCCCTCTTGTTCCTATACAACTCCTAGATAGATCTTGCATGATCATAGGATTTTTTTTGAAATATTGTGTTCCCCAACAGTGGCATCTGAGCCAGGTCTATGCGTATATGTTATACGCACGAGTAGAACACAAAGAGTTGTGGGCGATAATAGTCATAATGCTTACCAGCAACTCTTACTTTGATTCGGCGGTATTGTTGGATGAAGCAGCCCGGACCGACATTACATGACCGCGTTCATGAGACTGGTTCTACCGACGTGCTTCACACACAAGTGGCTAGCGGGTGTCTGTTTCTCCAACTTTAGTTGAATCAAGTTTTACTATGCCCGGTCCTTGTTGAAGCCCGTAGCAGCCACGTAAAACTTGCAACAACAAAGTAGAGGACGTCTAACTTGTTTTTGCAGGGCATTGTTGTGATGTTATATGGTCAAGACGTGATTGGATATAAATTGTTGTATGAGATGTTCATGTTTTGTAAGAGCTATCGGCAACTGGCAGGAGCCTTACGGTTGTCGCTTTATTGTATGAAATGCAACCTCCATGTAATTGCTTTACTTTACCACTAAGTGGTAGCGATAGTCGTACAAGCAATAATTGGCGAGACGACAACGATGCTATGATGGAGATCAAGGTGTCATGCCGGTGACGACGGTGATAATGAGGGTGCTTTGGAGATGGAGATCAAAGGCACAAGATGATGATGGCCATATCATATCACTTATTTTGATTGCATGTGATGTTTATCTTTTATGCATCTTATTTTGCTTAGTACGGCGGTAGCATTATAAGATGATATGTCACTAAATTTCAAGGTACAAGTATTCTCCCTGAGTATGCACCGTTGCTACAGTTCATCGTGCCGAGACACCAAGTGATGATCGGGTGTGATAAGCTCTACGTTCAAGCCAGTTTTGCATACGCAGAATACTCGGGTTAAACTTGACGAGCCTAGCATATGCAGATATGGCCTCGAAACACTGATACCGAATGGTCGAGCGTGAATCATATAGTAGATATGATCAACATAGTGATGTTCACCATTGAAAACTACTCCATCTCACGTGATGATCGGACATGGTTTAGTTGATATGGATCACGTGATAATTTAGATGACTAGAGAGATGTCTATCTAAGTGGGAGTTCTTAAGTAATATGATTAATTAAACTTTAATTTATCATGAACTTAGTACCTGATAGTTTTTTGCATGTCTATCTTGTTGTAGATCAATGGCTCGTGCTACCGTTTCCTTGAATTTTAATGCGTTCCTAGAGAAAGTTAAGTTGAAAGATGATGGTAGGAACTACACGGACTGGGTCCGTAACTTGAGGATTATCCTCATTGATGCATAGAAGAATTACGTCCTGGAAGCAACGCTAGGTGCAAGACCCGCTTCAGGAGCAACTCTGGACGTTACAATGTATGGTAGAGCAAAGCTGATGACTACTCAATAGTTCAGTGTGACATCTGATACGTCTCCGTCGTATCTATAATTTTTTATTGTTCCATGCCAATATTCTACAATTTTCATATACTTTTGACAACTTTTTATACTATTTTTGGGACTAACATATTGATCCAGTGCCCAGTGCCAGTTCCTGTTTGTTGCATGTTTTTTGTTTTGCAGAATATCCATATCAAACGAAGTCCAAACGGGACAAAAACTAGCGGAGATTGTTTTTGGAATATATGTGATTTTTGGGAAGAAAAATCCACGCGAGACGATGCCCGAGGGGGCCACGAGGCAGGGGGCGCGCCCTAGGGGTGCTGGCGCGCCCTAGGCCCTCGTGGCCACCCCGTAAGGAGGTTGATGCCCTTCTTTCTCCGCGAGAGAGCTAATATCTGGATAGAGATCGTGTTAAAATTTCAGCCCAATCGGAGTTACGGATCTCCGGTAATATAAGAAACGGTGAAAGGGTAGAATCAGGGAACACAGAAACAGAGAGAGACAGAGAGACAGATCAAATCTCGGAGTGGCTCTCGCCCCTCCCATGCCATGGAGGCCAAGGACCAGAGGGGAAACCCTTCTCCCATCTAGGGAGGAGGTCAAGGAAGAAGAAGAAGACGAAGGGGCCCCCTCTCCCCTTCTCTTCCGGTGGCGCCGGAACACTGCCATGGCCATCATCATCACCACAATGTTCACCAACAACTTCACCGCCATCATCACCAACTCTTCCCCCCTCTATGCAGCGGTGTAACCTCTCTCTTACCCGCTGTAATCTCTACTTAAACATGGTGCTCAACGCTATATATTATTTCCCAATGATGTATGGCTGTCCTATGATGTTTGAATAAATCCGTTTTGTCCTATGGGCTATTTGATGATCAAGATTGGTTTGAGTTGCATGTTTTATTATTGGTTCTGTCCTATGGTGATATCCGTGTCGCGCAAGCGTGAGGGATCCCTGCTGTAGGGTGTTGCAATACGTTCATGATTCACTTATAGTGGGTTGCGTGAGTGACTGAAACACAAACCCGAGTAAGGGGGTTGTTTCGTATGGGATAAAGAGGAGTTGATGCTTTAATGCTATGGTTGGGTTTTACCTTACTGATCTTTAGTAGTTGCGGATGCTTGCTAGAGTTCCAATCATAAGTGCATATGACCCAAGTAGAGAAAGTATGTTAGCTTATGCCTCTCCCTCAAATAAAATTGCAATAATGATTACCGGTCTAGTTATCGATTGCCTAGGGACAAATAACTTTCTTGTAACAAAAAGCTCTTTACTAAAACTAACTTAGTTGTGTCTTTATCTAAAACAGCCCCTACTTTTTATTTACTTGCTCTTTATTATCTTGCAAACCTATCCAACAACACCTACAAAATATTTCAAGTTTCATACTTGTTCTAGGTAAAGCGAACGTCAAGCGTGCGTAGAGTTGTATCGGTGGTCGATAGAACTTGAGGGAATATTTGTTCTGCCTTTAGCTCCTCGTTGGGTTCGACTCTCTTACTTATCGAAAACTGTTGCGATCCCCTATACTTTTGGGTTATCAAGACCTTTTTCTGGCGCCGTTGCCGGGGAGTCATAGCGTGGGGTGAATATTGTCGTGTGTGCTTGTTTGCTTTATCACTAAGTAATTTTTATTTGCTGTTCTTAGTTGTTCTTTATCTTTAGTTATGGATATGGAACACGAAATACCAAAAAAATTAGGGGTACTTGCTGCTCATGGAGATGAGGAACCTCCTAAAACCCTCGATGCTCGTTATGTGACATATATTATGTACTACTTCGATAATCCATAGAAAACCCCATTAAATTTGGTAATGGGAGACACGTTGGATTAACGTTAATACTTTAGTGATTATCGCTTGACTCAAAAAGGGAAACTATTATGGGATCATATTTATATGTTGTATTGGTACGCTAGGCAACTATGCTTGAGATATGATTATACTTGTTGCTCTAGGATGAAGGCTCCACACCTTCCCTTTTCATGTGAATTTAATGATAATGAAACTTTGGCTTCTTATGCTAGAGGTATATATGACTACTATGATGTAGAACAAATAGAAGAATTTGTTGCTTTTATGGGTGCTTATGAAATTGAATCTATGTTCAAAGAATATGAAAATCTTTATGATGCTGTCTACATACCTGAAAATTTAGCTATCCTTAAATATTGTTATGAGAATTATGAATACAATTCTGATATTGATGCGTTTATTGAGAAAGTCTCCGGTGTCCTAGAAGAGACTAATATTTTGCAGGAATCTATGGAAGAAGAAATTGATGAAACTGTGAGCTCATTGGATGAAAAAGATGAGGAGGGGAGCAAAGAACAAAAGGAAGAAGAGCGGATTGATCACCTGTGCCCACCTTCTAATGAGAGTAACTCTTCAACTCATACATTGTTTAATTTCCCTTCATGCTTACTGAAGGATGAATGCTATGATAATTGCTATGATCCCGTTGATTCTTTTGAAATATCCCTTTTTGGTGATGCTTGCTATGCTTGTGGCCAAGATGCCAATATGAATTATGCTTATGGAGATGAACTTGCTATAGTTCCTTATGTTAAACATGAAATTGTTTCTATTGCACCCACACATGATAGTCCTATTATCGTTTTGAATTCTCCAAACTACACTATATCGGAGAAGTTTGTGCTTATTAAGGATTATATTGATGGGTTGCCTTTTACTACTACAAATAATGATTTTGATACATATAATATGCATGTGCTTGCTGCTCCTACTTGCAATTATTATGAGAGAGGAACTATATCTCCACCTCTCTATGTTTCCCACACGATAAAATTGCAAGAAACTGTTTATCCTATGCATTGGCCTTTACTTTGTGTGCATGAATTGTTCTTTTATGACATGCCGATGCATAGGAAGATAGTTAGACTTTGTTTTTGCATGATATATGTTACTTTGTGCTCACTACTAAATTACAAATCATTGTTAATTAAAATTGGCTTTGATATACCTTGGGATCCGGGTGGATTCATTACTTGAGCACTATATGCCTAGCTTAATGGCTTTAAAGAAAGCGCTGCCAGGGAGACAACCCAGAAGTTTTAGAGGGTCATTTATTTCTGTTGAGTGCTTTCATATAGTTTAAAAACAACAAAAATAAAGAGGGGAACCCAAAACTTTTTCAAAAAGGAAAGTGAAAGTGAGAGAGACAAGCATTGTTGAAGTGGGAGCTAGCCTTGAACTTTGTTCATGCTCACGGAAACTTTGTGAATCTTGATTACAGAAAATTTTCAATAAAAATAATTATCCCCTTTTACAATTCCATTGTATTATAAAAATAATGTGCCAAGGTTTTCCTTTAGGATGTTTACAATGCTTGTTGGTTTGTACGGTGCAGGACAGAAACTTTGTCTATAGTGCGCGATTTTACATTTTTTACTGGAACGTCAAATGGTTCTGATTCTTTTTGCAATGTCTTTCTATACAAATTTTTTATTATTATTAATTTAGGAAGAATTTTTCAAGTAACATAAGTATGGTGAATGTTCATATTATTACAGACTGCTCTGTTTTAGACAGATTCTGTTTTTGATGCATACTTTGCTTGTTTTGATGAAACTAACGATTTATATCAGTGGATTAAGCCATGGAAAAGTTATATTACAGTAGACATAATGGAAAAACAAAATATGAATTGGTTTGCAACAGTACTTAGAGTAGTGATTTTATTTATTATACTAACGGATCTTACCGAGTTTTCTGTTGATGTTTTGTGTGGATGAAGTGTTCGATGATCGAGAAGGTCTCGATGTGACAAGAAGGAAGAGAGGCAAGAGCTCAATCTTGGGGATTCCCGAGGCACCTCAAGTAAATATTCAAGGAGACTCAAGCGTCTAAGCTTGGGGATGCCCCGGAAGGCATCCCCTCTTTCTTCAACAAGTATCGATATGTTTTCGGATTCGTTTCGTTCATGTGATATGTGCAAATCTTGGAGCGTCTTTTGCATTTATTTTCACTTTTCATTTATGCACAATGCTGGTATGAGATAGTACTTCGTTGATTTATAGAATTCTCTTTGCACTTCACTTATATCTTTTGAGTATGGCTTTATAGAATGCTTCATGTGCTCACTTATATCATTTGATATTTGGATAGCCTGTTTCTCTTTACATAGAAAACCGCCATTTGTAGAATGCTCTTTTGCTTCACTTATATTTGTTAGAGCGTGGGCATATCTTTTGTACAAAGAATTAAACTCTCTTGCTTCACTTATATCTATTTAGAGAGATGACAGGAACTGGTCATTCACATGGTTAGTCATAAAATCCTACATAAAACTTGTAGATAACTGAATATGGTATGTTTGATTCCTTGCAATAGTTTTGCGATATAAAGATGGTGATATTAGAGTCATGCTAGTGCGTAGTTGTGTATTAGTAGAAATACTTGTGTTGAGGTTTGTGATTCCCGTAGCATGCACGTATGGTGAACCGTTATGTAACGAAGTCAGAGCATGATGTATTTATTGATTGTCTTCCTTATGAGCGGCGGTCGGGGACGAGCGATGGTCTTTTCCTACCAATATATCCCCCTAGGGGCATGCGTAGTAGTACTTTGCTTCGAGAGCTAATAAACTTTTGCAATAAGTATGTGAGTTCTTTATGACTAATGTTGAGTCCATGGATTATACGCATTCTCAACCTTCCACCATTGCTAGCCTCTCTAGTACCGCGCAACTTTCGCCGGTACCATAAACCCACCATATGCCTTCCTCAAAACAGCCACCATACCTACCTATCATGGCACTTCCATAGCCATTCCAAGATATATTGCCATGCAACTTCCATCATCATCATATACATGACTTGAGCATTCATTGTCATATTGCTTTGCATGATCGTAAGATAGCTAGCATGATGTTTTCATGGCTTGTCCGTTTTTTGATGTCATTGCTACACTAGATCATTGCACATCCCGATACACCACCGGAGGCATTCATATAGAGTCATATCTTTGTTCTAGACATCAAGTTGTAATATTGAGTTGTGAGTAAATAAAAGTGTGATGATCATCATTATTAGAGCATTGCCCCAGTGAGGAAAGGATGATGGAGACTATGATTCCCCCACAAGTCGGGATGAGACTCCAGACGAAAAAAAAGAAAAAAAGAGAAAGGCCAAAAAAAGAGAAGGACCCAAAAAAATAAAAAAATAAAAGAATGAGAGAAAAAGAGAGAAGGGGCAATGTTACTATCCTTTTACCACACTTGTGCTTCAAAGTAGCACCATGTTCTTCATATAGAGAGTCTCTTGAGTTATCACTTTCATATACTAGTGGGAATTTTCATTATAGAACTTGGCTTGTATATTCCGATGATGGGCTTCCTCAAACGCCCGAGGTCTCCATGAGCAAGCAAGTTGGATGCACACCCACTTAGTTTTCAGTCTGAGCTTTCATACACTTATAGCTCTAGTGCATCCGTTGCATGGCAATCCCTACTCACTCACATTGATATCTATTGATGGGCATCTCCATAGCCCGTTGATACGCCTAGTTGATGTGAGACTATCTTCTCCTTTTTGTCTCCTCCACAACCACCATTCTATTCCACCTATAGTGCTATATCCATGGCACACGCTCATGTATTGCGTGAGGGTTGAAAATGCTGAAGCGCGTTAAAAAGTATGAACCAATTGCTCGGCTTCTCATCGGCGTTGTGCATGATGTGAATATTTTGTGTGGTGAAGATGGAGCATAGCCAGACTATATGATTTTGTAGGGATAACTTTCTTTGGCCTTGTTATTTTGAAAAGACATGATTGCTTTATTAGTGGGCTTGAAGTATTATTGTTTTTATGTCAAATGATGGACTATTGCTTTGAATCACTTGTGTCTTAATATTCATGCCATGATTAGATATGTGATCAAGATTATGCCAGGTAGCATTCCACATCAAAAATTATCTTTTTTATCATTTACCTACTCGAGGACGAGCAGGAATCAAGCTTGGGGATGCTGATACGTCTCTGTCGTATCTATAATTTTTGATTGTTCCATGCCAATATTCTACAACTTTCATGTACTTTTGGCAACTTTTTATACTATTTTTGGGACTAACATATTGATCCAGTGCCCAGTGCCAGTTCATGTTTGTTGCATGTTTTTTGTTTCACAGAATGTCCATATCAAACAGAGTCCAAACGGGATAAAAACTGATGGAGATTTTTTTTGGAATATATGTGATTTTTGGGAAGAAAAATCCACGCGAGACGATGCCCGAGGGGGCCACGAGGCAGGGGGCGCGCCCTGGGCCCTCGAGGCCACCCCGTAAGGCGGTTGATGCCCTTCTTTTGCTGCAAGAAATCTACTATTCGGATAGAGATCGTGTTAAAATTTCAGCCCAATCGGAGTTACGGATCTCCGGGAATATAAGAAACGGTGAGAAGGTAGAATTAGGGAACGCAGAAACAGAGAGAGACAGAGAGACAGTTCCAATCTCGGAGGGGCTCTCGCCCCTCCCACGCCATGGAGGCCAAGGACCAGAGGGGAAACCCTTCTCCCATCTAGGGAGGAGGTCAAGGAAGAAGAAGACGAAGGGCCCCCCTCTCCCCTTCTCTTCCGGTGGCGCCGGAACACTGCTGTGGCCATCATCATCACCGCAATCTTCACCAACAACTTCACCGCCATCATCACCAAATCTTCCCCCCTCTATGCAGTGGTGTAACCTCTCTCCTACCCGCTGTAATCTCTACTTAAACATGGTGCTCAACGCTATATATTATTTCCCAATGATGTATGGCTATCCCATGATGTTTGACTAGATCCGTTTTGTCCTATGGGCTATTTGATGATCAAGATTGGTTTGAGTTGCATGTTTTATTATTGGTGCTGTCCTATGGCGCTCTCCGTGTCGCGCAAGCGTGAGGGATCCCTGCTGTAGGGTGTTGCAATACGTTCATGATTCGCTTATAGTGGGTTGCGTGAGTGACTGAAACACAAACCTAAGTAAGGGGGTTGTTGCGTATGGGATAAAGAGGACTTGATGCTTTAATGCTATGGTTGGGTTTTACCTTAATGATCCTTAGTAGTGGCGGATGCTTGGTAGAGATCCAATCATAAGTGCATATGATCCAAGTAGAGAAAGTATGTTAGATTATGCCTCTCCCTCAAATAAAATTGCAATAATGATTATCGGTCTAGTTATCGATTGCCTAGGGACAAATAACTTTCTCGTAACAAAAAGCTCTTTACTAAAACTAACTTAGTTATGTCTTTATCTAAAATAGCCCCTACTTTTTTTACTTGCTCTTTATTATCTTGCAAACCTATCCAACAACACCTACAAAATACTTCTAGTTTCATACTTGTTCTAGGTAAGGCGAACGTCAAGCGTGCGTAGAGTTGTATCGGTGGTCGATAGAACTTGAGGGAATATTTGTTCTGCCTTTAGCTCCTCGTTGGGTTCGACAATCTTACTTATCGGAAACTGTTGCGATCCCCTATACTTGTGGGTTATCACCATCCTTTACGTCTTAGAACTAGGACTTCAATGACGTTTTGAACGTCATGGAGCATATGAGATGTTCTAGGAGTTGGAGTTAATATTTCAAGCAAATGCCCGGATTGAGAGATATGAAGTCTCCAATAAGTTCTACAGCTGCAAAATGGATTAGAATAGTTCTGTCAGTGAACATATAGTCAGAATGTCTAGGTACCACAACCACTTGACTCAACTGGGAGTTAATATTCCTGATGATAGTGTCATTGACAGAGTTCTTCATTCACTGCCACCAAGCTACAAAAGCTTCGTGATGAACTATAATATGCAAGGGATGGATAAGAAAATTCCCAAGATCTTCGCGATGCTAAAGGCTATGGAGGTGGAAATCAAGAAGGAGCATCAAGTGTTGATGGTCAACAAGACCACTAGTTTCGAGAAGAAGGGCAAAGGGAAGAAGGGGAACTTTAAGAAGAGTGGCAAGCAAGTTGCTGCTCAAGTGAAGAAGCCCAAGCCTGGACCTAAGCCTGAGACTGAGTGCTTCTACTGCAAAGGGACTAGTCACTTGAAGCGGAACTGCCCCAAGTATTTGGTGGATAAGAAGGATGGAAAAGTGAAAGGTATATTTGATATACATGTTATTGATCTGTACGTTACTAATGCTCGTAGTAGCGCCTGGGTATTTGATACTAGTTCTGTTGCTCATATTTGCAACTCGAAACAGGGGCTACAGATTAAATGAAGATTGGCTAAGGACGAGGTGACGATGTGCATGGGAAATGGTTCCAAAGTCAATGCGATCACCGTCAGCACGCTACCTCTTCATCTAGCTTCGGGGATTAGTTTTAGACCTGAATAATTGTTATGGTGCCAGCGTTAAGCATGAACATTATATATGGATCTTGTTTGATGCGATACGGTTATTCATTTAACTCAGAGAATAATAGTTGTTCTATTTATATGAGTAATATCTTTTATGGTCATGCACCCTTGCTGAGTGGTCTATTTTTGTTGAATATCGATAGTAGTGATACACATATTCATATTATTGAAGCCAAAAGATATAAGTTTAATAATGATAGTGCAACTTATTTGTGGCACTGCCATTTAGGTCATATTGGTATAAAGCGCATGAAGAAACTCCATGCTGATGGAATTTTGGAATCACTTGATGCTTGCAAACCAAGCCTCATGGGCAAGATGACTAAGACTCTATTCTCCGGAACAATGGAGCGAGCAACAGACTTGTTGTAAATAATACATACAGTTGTATGCAGTCCAATGAGTGTTGAGGCTCGCGGCGGGTATCGTTATTTTCTGACCTTCATAGATGATTTGAGAAGATATGTGTATATCTACTTGATGAAACATAAGTCTAAAACATTTGAAAAGTTCAAAGAATTTCAGAGTGAAGTGGAAAATCATCGTAACAAGAAAATAAAGTTTCTACGATCTGATCATGGAGGTGAATATTTGAGTTACGAGTTTTGTCTTCATTTGAAACAATTTGGAATAGTTTCACAACTCACGCCACCTGGAACACCACAACGTAATGGAGTGTCCGAACATCATAATCATACTTTATTAGATATGGTGCGATCTATGATGTCTCTTACTGATTTACCGCTATCGTTTTGGGGTTATGCTTTAGAGACGGCTGCATTCACGTTAAATAGGGCACCATCTAAATCCGTTGAGACGACACCATATGAACTGTTGTTTGGCAAGAAACCCAAGTTGTCGTTTCTTAAAGTTTGGGGCTACGATGCTTATGTGAAAAAGCTTCAACCTGATAAACTCGAACCCAAATCGGAGAAATGTGTCTTCATAGGATATCCAAAGGAGACTGTTGGGTACACCTTCTGTCACAGATCCGAAGGTAAGATATTCGTTGCTAAGAATGGAACCTTTCTAGAGAAGGAGTTTCTCTCGAAAGAAGTGAGTGGGAGGAAAGAAGAACTTGATGAGGTAATTGTACCTTCTCCCGAATTGGAAAGTAGTTCATCACAGAAATCAGTTCCAGTGATTCCTACACCAATTAGTGAGGAAGCTAATGATGATGATCTTGAAACTTCTGATCAAGTTACTACCGAACCTTGTAGGTCAACCAGAGTAAGATCCACACCAGAGTGGTACGGTAATCCTGTCCTGGAGGCCATGTTCCTTGACCATGATGAACCTATGAACTATGAGGAAGCGATGATGAGCCCAGATTCCGCAAAATGGCTGGAGGATCCATGTATGAGAACAAAGTGTGGACTTTGGTTGACTTGCCTGATGATCGGCAAGCAATAGAGAATAAATGGATTTTCAAGAAGAAGACTGACGCTGACGGTAATGTTACTATCTACAAAGCTCGACTTGTTGCGAAAGGTTTTCGACAAGTTCCAGGAGTTGACTACGATGAGACCTTCTCACCCGTAGCGATGCTTAAGTCTGTCCGAATCATGTTAGCAATTGCCGCATTTTATGATTATGAAATTTGGCAAATGGATGTCAAAACAACATTCCTTAATGGATATCTTAAAGAAGAATTGTATATGATGCAACCAGAAGGTTTTGTCGATCCAAAAGGTGCAAGCTCCAGCGATCCATTTATGGACTGGTGCAAGCCTCTCGGAGTTGGAATATACTCTTTGATAGTGTGATCAAAGCATATGGTTTTATACAGACTTTTGGAGAAGCCTGTATTTACAAGAAAGTGAGTGGGAGCTCTGTAGCATTTATGATATTATATGTCGATGACATATTGTTGATCGGAAATGATACCTAATTTCTGAATAGCATAAAAGGATACTTGAATAAGAATTTTTGAATGAAAGACCTTGGTGAAGCTGCTTATATATTGGGCATCAAGATCTATAGAGATAGATGAAGATGCTTAATTGGACTTTCACAAAGCACATACCTTGATAAAGTTTTTAAGAAGTTCAAAATGGATCTGTCAAAGAAAGGGTTCTTGCCTGTGTTACAAGGTGTGAAGTTGAGTCAGACTCAATGCCCGACCAGTGCAGAAGATGGATAGAAAATGAAAGTCATTCCATATACCTCAGCCATAGGTTCTATCATGTATGCAATGTTGTGTACCAGACCTGATGTGTGCCTTGATATTAGTTTAGCAGGGAGGTACCAAAGTAATCCAGGAGTGGGTCATTGGATAGTGGTCAAGAACATCCTGAAATACCTGAAAAGGACTAAGGATATGTTTCTCGTTTATGGAGGTGACAAAGAGCTCGTCGTAAATGGTTACGTCGATGCAAGCTTTGACACTGATCTGAATGACTCTAAGTCACAAACCGGATACGTATTTATATTGAATGGTGGAGCTGTCAGTTGGTGCAGTTCCAAGTGGAGCGTCGTAGCGAGATCTACGTGTGAAGCGGACTACACAACTGCTTTGGAAGCAGCAAATGAACGAGTCTAGATGAAGGAGTTCATATCCGATCTAGCTGTCATACCTAGTTTATCGGGTCCAATGAAAATCTTTTGTGACAATACTGGAGCAATTGCCTTGGACAAGGAATCCAGATTTCACAAGAGATCCAAACACATCAAAATACGCTTCAATTCCATCCGCGATCAAGTCAAGGAGGGAGACATGGAGATTTGCAAGATACATACAGATCTGAATGTTGCAGACCCATTGAGTAACCTCTCTCACGAGCAAAACATGATCAACACCAAGACTCCATGGGTGTTAGAATCATTACTATGTAATCTAGATTATTAACTCTAGTGCAAGTGGGAGACTGAAGGAAATAGCCCTACAGGCAATAATAAAGTTGTTATTTATATTTACTTATATCATGATAAATGTTTATTATTCATGCTAGAATTGTATTAACCGGAAACTTAGTACATGTGTGAATACATAGACAAACAAAGTGTCCCTAGTATGACTCTACTAGACTAGCTCGTTAATCAAAGATGGTTAAGTTTCCTGACCATAGACTTGTGTTTTCATTTGATGAACGGGATCCCATCATTAGAGAATGATGTGATGGACAAGACCCATCCGTTAGCTTAGCATAATGATCATTTAGTTTTATTGCTATTGCTTTCTTCATGACTTATACATGTTCCCCTGACTATGAGATTATGTAACTCCCTTGTTTGTTATCAAATGTCACAACGTAACTGGGTGATTATAAAGATGCTCCACAGGTGTCTCCGATGGCGTTTGTTGAGTTGGCATAGATCGAGATTAGGATTTGTCACTCTGTGTTTCGAAGAGGTATCTATGGGCCCTCTCGGTAATGCTCATCACTATAAGCCTTGCAAGCAATGTGACTAATGACTTAGTTGCGGGATGATGCATTACGGAATGAGTAAAGAGACTTACCGGTGACAAGATTGAACTAGGTATGATGATACCGACGATCGAGTCTCGGGCAAGTAACATACTGATGAAAAAGGGAAGAACGTATGTTGTTTTGCGGTTTGACCGATAAAGATCTTCGAAGTATATGTAGGAGCCAGTATGAGCATCCATGTTCAGCTATTGATTATTGACCGAAGATGTGTCTTGGTCATGTATACATAGTTCTCGAACCCGTAGGGTTTGCATGCTTAACGTTCGATGACGATTTGTATTAGGAGTTATGTGCTTTGATGAACCGAAGTTTGTTCGGAGTCCTGGATGAGATCACGGACATGACGAGGAGTCTCAAAATGGTCTAGACATAAAGATTGATATATTGGAAGGTTATGTTCGGACAGTGGAATGGTTTCGGATATGTTCGGACATTTTTCGGAGTACCGGGGGGTTACTAGAACCTCCCGGTGGGTTAATGGGCCTTCATGGGCCCTAGTGGAAGAGAGGAGGCGGTGGCCAGGTGGAGGCACACGCCCCTCCAAGCCCAATCCGAATTGGACTAGGGTTAGGGGGGTGTCGGGAAAGGAAAGGGGGGGGATCCTACTTGTTCCGGGAGTCCAAGTAGGACTCCCCCCTTGGCGCGCCTACTATAGGGCTTTCCTTCTCTCCTCCCCCCTTTATATACGTGGGAGGGGCACCCCAAAGACACCTAGTCTTCTCTTAGCCGTGTGCAGTGCCCCCCTCCACAGTTAGACACCTCAATCATATCGTCGTAGTGCTTAGGTGAAGCCCTGTGCCGGTAACTTCATCATAACCGTTGCCACACCGTCATGCTGACGGAACTCTCCCTCGTCCTCAAATGGATCAAGAGACCAAGGGACCTCATCAACCTGAACGTGTGCTGAACACGGAGGTGCCGTACATTCAGTGCTTGGATGTAACGCCCTCGATGCGGTTATATCTCCTACGTGTCGAAGCACGACTCAAAGGCATAACCGCATTGAAAGCAATGTCGCAAGTAAGGTAATCTTCACAACAACCCATGAAAATATATAAAAGGGGAAAAGATACATAGTTGGCTTACACTCGCCACGTCACACAACTACATGAATAACATTACAATCATCTAATACACTCATGGTCCGACTACGGTACCAAAAATAAAGATCAACCCCCACATGCGACATGGTCCCCGATCGCCCCAACTGGGCACGACTACTGATCATCTGGGAAAGAGACATAGTAAGGACGAGAGTCTTCATTGAACTCCCACTTGAGCTCAAGCGCATCATCCAGAACGGTATCATCGGTCCTTGCATCTGGTTTGGAACTAATCTGTGAGTCACGGGGACTCAGCAATCTCGCACCCTCGCGATCAAGACTATTTAAGCTTATAGGTAAGGTAAGGTATGATGTGGAGCTGCAGCAAGCGACTAGCATATATGGTGGCTAACCTGTTCGCAAAAGAGAGCGAGAAGAGAAGGCAAAAGCACGGTCGAACAACTATGATCAAGAAGTGATCCTAAAACAACCTACGTCAATCATTACTCCAAAACCGTGTTCACTTCCCGGACTCCGCCGAGAAGAGGCCATCACGGTTACACACGCGGTTGATTCATTTTAATTAAGTTAAGTTTCATGTTATCTACAACCGGACATTAACAAATTCCCATCTGCCCATAACCGCGGGCACGGCTTTCGAAAATTCAAAACCCTGCAGGGGAGTCCCAACTTAGCCCATCACATGCTCTCACGGTCAACGAAGGATATTCCTTCTCCCAAGACATTCCAATCAGACTCGGCATCCTGGTTACAAGACATCCTCGACAATGGTAAAACTAAACCAGCAACATTGCCCGAATGTGCCAACAAATCCCGATAGGAGCTGCACATATCTTGTTCACAGGGCACACCGAATTGTCCAAGGTTCCGGTAGGCCAGCCCAGAGTTGCCCCAGGTGGCCACCGGCAGTTGACAGGTTGGACCAACACTCAGAGGAGCACTGGCCCGGGGGTTTAAATAAAGACGACCCTTGAGTCCGCGGAACCCAAGGGAAAAAGAGGCTAGGTGGCGAATGGTAAAACCAAAGTTGAGCATTGCTGGAAGAGTTTTATTCAAGGCGAACTGTCAAGGGGTTCCCATTATAACCCAACCGCGTAAGGAACGCAAAATCTGGGAATATAACACAGATATGACAGAAACTAGGGCGGCAATAGTGGAACAAAACACTAGGCAAAAGGCCGAGCCTTCCACCCTTTACCAAGTATATAGGTGCATTAAGATAACAAGATAATATAGTGATATCCCAACAATAAACAATGTTCCAACAAGGAATGATCTCCAATCTTCACCTGCAACTAGCAACGCTATAAGAGGGGCTGAGCAAAGCGGTAACATAGCCAATCAATGGTTTGCTAGGACATGGTGGGTTAGAGGTTTGACATGAAAATTTGGGAGGCATTATAAGCAAGTGGTAGGCATCGTAGCATAGGCATAGCAAAAGAGCGAGCATCTAGCAAGCAAAGATAGAAGTGATTTCGAGGGTATGATCATCTTGCGTGCAAAGTTGTCAGAGTTGACTTGATCCTCGTAAGCGAACTCAACAGGCTCCTCGTTCGCAAACTCGTCTCCCGGCTCTACCCAAACAAGAACAGCAAGCAAACGGAACACAATCAACCACGTGCAATGCTCAAACAACATGATGCAAAGATGGTATGATATGCGGGATGCGATATGTGATGCATATGCAAGATTTGACAAGGAATGATTGAAACTGGCCTCAAGTTGGAAATCCAAGAGTCCCACTAGAAATGTGAGGTAATTTGGGTTGAAATCGATATAAAGATCACCGGAATCGGATGCACGGTTTGGAAATGGCAAGCAAAACAAATATGGCACCGGTCTGCGATAATCAGCAAGTAACCAACTAAATGCATCAAGATAAATATGCTACAACACTCAAACATAGCAAAAAAATACATGGCAGGGATCCACTCATGATGCTTGACAAAAGATGAACACTGAGCTATGGCCAATTCATCCATTAACAGGTTCAAACAAGCATGGCAAAAGTGCAAATGATAACAGGTTTCAGACTTAGTGAAATTAACACAAGTCTGGAATTTATCATCAGGAAGCACACTTTAGAGCATGAAAACTACATGCTACCGGAACTTAACATGGCAAAGCAAGGCATGGCATGAAGCTACTCAAAGCACTTAACAAAATTCCCTTAGTGACCTTGAGCCAAAATGGATCAGAAATACAATTGCAAGCATGTGAACATGGCAAAAACATAAACAGATTCAGACTTCGTGAAAAACTGGAGCATGCAAATCAGTTAACGAGTAGGCATGTTTACGAACTCGATGCACTCACTACAGAGCATGGCAATACAAACTAAGCATACACACATCAATAATACGTACCATAGAAGCTAGACATGGCAAGAACAACAACATATCATGCAAGGATCAATAGCAACATCCTCGGCAAAATCGCTAAACATGTCAACAATCTGCCAGGATTCACTTTATAGCAAAAGTAGAGCTCGATTGACTCAAGCTAGGTTGCTCCATAAATGCAAAGAAAGACATGGATGGATATAGCACCACAATGTTAACAAATCATCCTTACTGATCATCCTCAAAAGAGGCACGGATCACTAGGAAACAACATGAACATATGGCATAACGACAAAATCAGGACAAGGACTTAGTGAAATTCTAAGTCCCTGAAAACAGCAATACCGATTACGCTACTTTGCAAGCCTGTGCTAGTCACCACAAATATCACAAAAATACATGGTAAGCACCTCTGTAAAGATGGCATGGCATATAGCAAAACACATGTAGAGCTCAGGAGCATATCATGCACACATTAATCATGGCAAAAATGACAAATAGCTATTTGTTGAAACAGATCTGACAAATTTATCACATAGCCCTCTTCCAATAGCATTTCGGGCATCAAGATGAGCTCAAATTAAAATGGTGCAATGGGATGAAATGATGTACTCGTCGAGGCGAACATTTTGATATGCTACACGGACAAATCGGAGCTATGGATGCGGAGTTATAACATGCCAAAGTTTGCAAAATAATTAGGGTTTGGTGATGAAAGTCAACCCTCGCGAAAACTGGATCTGGCGTGTGACACTGTTCACCGGAGCATGCACTTCGAGGTTCGCTGGACTTGAAGCTTGAGGGCATCGCCGACGATGAGGTAGGGCAGGGCGGTGGAGGTGGCCGGCGTGGCCGGGCGGCGGAGGCGTGGCGCCGGAGCTCAGCCGACGCGGTGGAGCGGCGGAGTGGCAGACCGCGGTGGCGAGGTAGCGGCGCGGCGAGCGTAGAGGAGCACGGCGGGCTCCGGTGGAGGTCGGAGATGGTGTGCGACGACCGGACGGGAGGAGGACGGCGGCAGAGTCACGGGCAAAGGCGCGGGGTGCGCGGGCTCTCAGGGGCCCTCCCTAGGCCGGGCGGGCCGGCGCAGCGGGAGCCCCGGCGGGACACGTGGCAAGCGGCGGCTGGTGGCGGCGATGTGTCCGGCCGGACCGGACGTGTCCGGCGCGGCGAGAGGGAGAGGATCTAGGTTTAGGGTAGCGGAGACCCGAAAATTTCGGGGAGACCTAGTTTTATAGGTAGGAGGAGCTAGGAAGCTCCAAATGGAGCACGGTTTGCGGTCACGCCATCGTGATCGGAAGCTCTAGATGATGGAAGGGTTTTTGGTGGGTTTTGGGTCAAATTGTAAGGGTGTTGGGCTGCAACACACACGAGGCCTTTTCGGTCCCTCGGTTAACCGTTGGAGTATCAAACGAAGTCCAAATGGCGCGAAACTTGACAGGCGGTCTACCGGTAGTAAACCAAGGCCGCATGGCAAGTCTCGGTCCAATCCGGAAATGTTTAACCACCAGACACGAAAAGAGGTAGAAAGGACCACCGGAGGAGATAGGAGCGCCGGAATGCAAAACGGACAACGGGGAAAATGCTCGGATGCATGAGACGAACACGTATGCAAATGCAATGCACATGATGATATGATATGATATGCATGACAAAATCAAAACACATGGAGACAAAAACCCGAAACCGAGGAAATAAAATAACTTAGCACCGGAAATGGCAAGAGTTGGGATATAGATAAGGTAAATTACATTCGGGGTGTTACAACACTCCCCCACTATGAAAGGATCTCGTCCCGAGTTCTAGGATTGGAAAAACGCCGGGTACTCAGAACGAAGGTGATCCTCGCGTTCCCAGGTGGCTTCACGGTCGGAATGGTGTGACCACTTGACTTTGAGGAATTTTATTGACTTATTGCGAGTCTTGCGCTCAGTTTCTTCAAGGATAGCAACGGGGTGCTCACGATAAGAAAGGTCTTCTTGGAGATCAATGTCTTCGAAGTTGATGGTGCGGTCAGGGGTCTTGAAGCACTTGCGGAGCTGAGAGACATGGAACACGTCGTGAACATTTGAAAGTTTGAGGGAAGCTCGAGTTGATAGGCGAGATCGCCTCTCTTGCTGACGATCTTGAAAGGACCCACGTATCTAGGGGCAAGCTTCCCTTTGATACCGAAGCGACGAGTACCTTTCATTGGAGAGATGCGGAGGTAAACATGGTCTCCGATCTCGAAAGCCAAATCACAATGCTTACTATCATAGTAGCTCTTCTGGCGCGATTGCGCTGCTTTGAGGTTATCACGAATGCCTTTGCACATTTCCTCTGCCTCTGTGATCAAGTCATTTCCAAGAAGTTGACGTTCACCGGTCTCTGACCAGTTAAGAGGAGTACGACACTTCCTGCCATAGAGAATTTCAAATGGGGCCTTGCCTGAACTCGCTTGGAAGCTATTGTTGTAGGAGAACTAGGCATATGGAAGACAATCTTCCCACTTCATACCGAAAGAGATAACGCAAGCCCTGAGCATATCTTCAAGAATCTGATTGACACGCTCGACTTGGCCGCTAGTTTGAGGATATAAAGCTGTGCTGAAACGGATGTTGGTGCCCATGGCCTTCTGAAAAGAATCCCAAAACTTCGAGGTGAGGATGCTGCCACAGTCTGAAGAGATCAACTGCAGAATACCGTGCAGAGAGACAATCCGAGAGGTATAAAGCTCCGCCAATTGAGCTGCAGTGATAGACTCTTTGATAGGCAGAAAGTGAGCCACTTTAGTGAGTTTGTCGATGACAACTAATATAACATCATTGCCACGCTTGGACTTTGGAAATCCCATCACGAAGTCCATCTCAATGTGGTCGAACTTCCATTCTGGAATGGCAAGAGGTTGGAGGAGACCAGCTAGTCGTTGGTGTTCTGCCTTCACTCTTCTGCAGACATCACATTCATTCACGAACTGAGCAATCTCGCGCTTCATTCGAGTCGACCAATACACCTGCTTGAGGTCCTGGTACATCTTTGTGCTCCCAGGGTGGATGGAGAGGAGTGAATTGTGAGCCTCGTTCATAATGACTTTACGAAGATCACCTTTAGGCACAACAATGCGATCCTCAAAGAAGAGAGTATCCTTGTCATCAAGGCGATAGCACTTGTACTTGGGTTGACTCTTGGCAATCCCAATCTTCACCTTCTTCACCATAGCATCAAGAAGTTGAGCCTCGCGAATCTGATCTTCCAAAGTAGGAGAGACTTGAAGGTTGGCGAGGAAACCTTGAGGAACAATTTTTAGATTGAGTTTGCGGAAAGCTTCACAAAGATCGAGTTGGTAAGGCTTGAGAATCAGACTGTTGTAGTAAGCCTTCCTGCTCAATGCGTCAGCAATTACATTGGCCTTGCCTGGAGTATATTCGATACTCGGATTATACTCTTGAATCATTTCGACCCAACGAGTCTGCCTAAGGTTGAGATTAGGCTGAGTGGAGATGTACTTGAGACTCTTGTGGTCAGTGAAGATGTCCACTTTTCTTCCCAATAAAAGATGTCTCCAAGTCAAAAGAGCATGCACAACTGCCGCCAACTCGAGGTCATGAGTGGGGTAGTTCTTCTCGTTGGGCTTCAACTGGAGAGAGGTATAAGCCACAACTTTCTTCTCTTGCATCAACACTGCACCAAGACCTTGAAGAGAGGCATCGCAGAAGACCTCGAACGGTTTGGATTCATCAGGAGGAGTCAGAACAGGAGCAGTGACTAATTTCTCTTTCAGGGTGTTGAAAGCGATGTCACATTCCGGAGACCAAACATACTTCACGTGCTTCTGGAGAAGGTTTGAAAGAGGCTTCGCGATCTTTGAAAAGTTCTCAACGAACCTTCGACAGTAGCTTGCGAGACCAAGGAAGCTGCGGAGTTGCTTCACGTTCTGAGGTGGTTCCCAATTCACAATTCCAGACACCTTCTCAGGATTCACCGCTATGCCCTTGGCAGAGATGATATGCCCAAGATAGAGAACCTCATCGAGCCAAAACTCGCACTTTGAAAACTTGGCGTAGAACTGATGTTCTCTGAGCTTATCGAGCACCAAACGCAAGTGCTTGGCATGATCTTCCTTGTTCTTGGAAAAGACCAAAATGTCATCGAGGTAGACCAAGACGAAGTCATTTGTGTAGTGGTTGAAGATGAAGTTCATCATGCGAGAGAATGTCGGAGGAGCGTTGACGAGGCCAAAAGACATGACAGTGTATTCATATGAACCATAGCTTGTTCTGAATGCTATCTTGGGAATATCTTGCTCACGAATTCGAATCTGGTGATAACCCATACGGAGATCAACCTTGAAGAATACTTGAGCACTTTTGAGTTGTTCAAACAGCTCGTCGATGTTGGGAACTGGGTACTTGTTCTTTATAGTCTTCTTGTTCAATGGACGGTAGTCAACACAAAGTCGGTCCGTTCCAACCTTCTTCTTCACAAAAAGAACTCCACAACCCCACGGAGAAGAACTAGGTCAGATGAGACCCATACGCTCTTGAATATCGAGTTGCTTCTTCAGCTCCTTCAACTCTTCAGGTCCAAGCTTGTAAGGACGTTTGCAAACAGGTTCCGTGCCAGGCTCAAGATCGATGACGAATTCAACTGGCCGGTGCGGAGGCATTCCTGGAAGCTCTTCTGGAAAGACATCTTGATATTCGCAAACGACTGGAATTTGATAGATGGCATCCAGTTCACCCTTCTCATTGAGCGAAAATAGACGGATGGTATCGTCATTAGCGGAAAAGACAATTACATCCTTAGACGAATGAGTCAACCGAATCTGCCTGGCAGCACAATCAAGATGAGCCTTGTGCTTAGAAAGCCAATCCATTCCGAGAATAAGATCAATATCCGAGTCACCAAGAACCGTAGTAGAAGACATAAACTTGTAGTCACCCAAAGTGATAGTAACATCCGGAACAAAGGAGTTAGCATTCATGCGCCTACCAGGAAAGACAACTGCTATCGGTCTAGGCCAAACTTGCAAAGCCAACTCATGCTTAGATGCAAAAGGTCTTGAGATGAAACAATGTGAGGCACCAGTATCAAAAAGAACTTTTGCAGGAACATCGTTAACAGGAAGGTTACCCATGATGACATCTGACGAGTCCTCTGCCTGAGTTGCATTCATCAAGTTGACCTTGGCGTGCTTGGGGTTATGCTTGACCACAGCTGTACTTGCCGATCTCACAGGAGGAGGAGGAGGGAGACGCCTATGATTGAAGCATTTGTTGGCATAGTGACCCTTCTGTGAACACTTGTTGCACGTGACCTCCGAGAGCGGATAGTGATACGGAGCACTTGATCTTGGAGCTTGAGACGAAGTCTTGTTCTGAAAGCCAGGGTTGGGTGGGTGGGAAGATCCACTGCCACCTTTGCTCTTCTGCTGATAAGGCTGACGGAACGGAGGAGGAGGAAGCCAATACTTCTGCTGCTTAGCCACTTGAGTTGAGGAAGAAGGAGTTGCATCTCTGACTCGCTTCTTGGAAGCATCGCACTTCAGTTGAGCAGTCTCTTGCTTCATTGCCATGTTGTAAAACTCATCGTACCTCTTGGGCTCAAAGAGGACGAGAGCTAGCTGGATTTCTTCTCTGAGACCACCCCTGAACTGATATATCATGTTCTTCTCGTTAGGGACGTCTTGCTTAGCAAAACGGGCGAGCTTCTGAAATATTTTGTTTTACTCGTAAATAGACATAGTGCCTTGCTTCAGGTTGCGGAATTCCTCACGCTTGCTTTCAACCACACTTAAAGGAATATGATGAGCTTTGAAGTCTTGATGGAATTCATCCCAGGTAATCACATGGCCTCCTCTGGAATCTTTGTACTGTTGAAACCATTCTGCAGCTTAGTCTTTGAGTTGGAAGGAAGCGAACTTGACAAAGTCCTCAGGCCTAACGTTACTGCACTCGAAATGCTTGCATATGTCCACGAGGCAATCATCAGCTCTGTTGCCTCGACACAATTGCTGAAAGTCTTTGGCTGATTACCAAGGAATTGGTTGAGTGTAGCAAACTGATTCTGATTGTTGCCATGACCCTGGTTCCCTTGGTTGCGCTCTTGAAGAAGTTGCATGATCAGCTGCGTGTTTGCATTGGTAGCGGCCATCACAGCTTGCCATGCCTCCGGAGGTGGAGGTCGTGGTGGCAGATCAGGATTCGGCGTGCGCGTTGGAGGAGCCATCCTGAAGACGTTGACATCCATTAGCACATTGACAGTCCAAAATTGAAGCTGAATCAAACGGGTTGAAATTGCAACATATAGTCTTCACATCCGAACAAAATGAACGAATGCATTCCAATCGAAATGGTCACATATCCATAAATTAAGAAGCCACTTAGAATTGAGGTAGAAGAATAAAACCAACAAGGTACGAACAAGAACGAATACTTGGTGAGGATTACCCAATCCCAAACCAAATATCCGCGGAAGAAGAACTAGAGCTACAAGAATTCCCACCTATGAAACTCCCGAACCTTTCCGGTTATGCAATCAGGTGTTGGGTATACAGGGGAAGCATAATATATCACCCAAATCTAGCAAATCCTACATCCAGCTATATCCATCCTTCAACACATAACCGAGAAAAACTTCGGAAATCATTTACCTCAACCTTCGAAAAGCATCCGTTATACAAGTTATGGCAATACTCTCGAACTCCCGCCCCAGCACTGGGTGGCGTCGAGGTTATCTCACCAACAACTGCATAAAAGGGATTTTCGATGTCGGCGAAACTCAGGTATTCCAGAATCTCAACGATAAAATTGTGACGACAACACCTCGGAGCTCAACTCCCCGGGACACTGCCACAACCCCTAAATGACAGGAGGCACCAAGAACAATGTTCTTGTCACAAATCGATCGGAACGATTCCAAGATACCCGCGTGATCCTAAATTTTTTTAGTGAAATTTGAGAAGAGAAGAGTCAAAACTCTACGTCATGATGCCTTACCAGAGCGATGAAGGGACTGGGGAGTAAAAAGAATTCCTAAACTCTCCGATATATAATTCCTAAATGACTCAAAACATTTTTCTAGACTCAACAACGGCAACGATTCGATCAAGCAGGGGGCTGCTAAGGTCGGGGAAGGCTCTGATTACCAACTTGTAACGCCCTCGATGCGGCTATATCTCCTACGTGTCGAAGCACGACTTAGAGGCATAACCGCATTGAAAGTAATGTCGCAAGTAAGGTAATCTTCACAACAACCCAGGTAAATATATAAAAGGGGAGAAGATACATAGTTGGCTTACACTCGCCACATCACACAACTACATGAATAACATTAAAATCATCCAATACACCCATGGTCCGACTACGGTACCAAAAATAAAGATCAACCCCCACATGCGACACGGTCCCCGATTGCCCCAACTGGGCACCACTACTGGTCATCTGGGAAAGACACATAGTAACGACGAGAGTCTTCATCGAACTCCCACTTGAGCTCAAGCGCATCGTCCGGAACGGTATCATCGGTCCCTGCATCTGGTTTGGAAGTAATCTGTGAGTCACGGGGACTCAGCAATCTCGCACCCTCGTGATCAAGACTATTTAAGCTTATAGGTAAGGCAAGGTATGATGTGGAGCTGCAGCAAGCGACTAGCATATATGGTGGCTAACCTGTTCGCAAAAGAGAGCGAGAAGAGAAGGCAAAAGCACGATCGAACAACTATGATCAAGAAGTGATCCTAAAACAACCTACGTCAATCATTACTCCAACGCCGTGTTCACTTCCCGGACTCCGTCGAGAAGAGACCATCACGGTTATACACACGGTTGATTTGTTTTAATTAAGTTAAGTTTCATGTTATCTACAACCGGACATTAACAAATTCCCATCTGCCCATAACCGCGGGAACGGCTTTCAAAAGTTCAAAACCCTGCAGGGGAGTCCCAACTTAGGCCATCACAAGCTCTCACGGTCAACGAAGGATATTCCTTCTTCTGAGACATTTCGATCAGACTCGGCATCCCGGTTACAAGACATCCTCGACAATGGTAAAACTAAACCAGCAACACCGCCCGAATGTGCCGACAAATCCCGATAGGAGCTGCACGTATCTTGTTCTCAGGGCACACCGGATTGTCCAATGTTCTGGTAGGCCAGCCCAGAGTTGCCCCTGGTGGCCACCGGCAGCTGACAGGTTGGACCAACACTCAGAGGAGCACTGACCCGGGGGTTTAAATAAAGACGACCCTTGAGTCCGCGAAACCCAAGGGAAAAAGAGGCTAGGTGGCGAATGGTAAAACCAAAGTTGAGCATTGCTGGAAGAGTTTTATTCAAGGCGAACTGTCAAGGGGTTCCCATTATAACCCAACCGCGTAAGGAACGCAAAATCCGGGAACATAACACCGATATGACGGAAACTAGGGCGGCAAGAGTGGAAAAAAACACTAGGCAAAAGGCCGAGCCTTCCACCCTTTACCAAGTATATAGGTGCATTAAGATAACAAGATAATATAGTGATATCCCAACAATAAACAATGTTCCAACAAGGAACGATCTCCAATCTTCACCTGCAACTAGCAACGCTATAAGAGGGGCTGAGCAAAGCGGTAACATAGCCAATCAACGGTTTGCTAGGACATGGTGGGTTAGAGGTTTGACATGGCAATTTGGGAGGCATGATAAGCAAGTGGTAGGCATCATAGCATAGGCATAGCAAAAGAGCAAGCATCTAGCAAGCAAAGATAGAAGTGATTTCGAGGGTATGATCATCTTGCCTGCAAAGTTGTCAGAGTTGACTTGATCCTCGTAAGCAAACTCAACGGGCTCCTCGTTCGCGAACTCGTCTCCCGGCTCTACCCAAACAAGAACAACAAGCAAACCGAACACAATCAACCACGTGCAATGCTCAAACAACATGATGCAAACATGGTATGATATGCGGGATGCGATATGTGATGCATATGCAAGATTTGACAAGGAATGATTGAACCTGGCCTCAACTTGGAAATCCAAGAGTGCCACTGGAAAGGTGAGGTGATTTCGGTTGAAACCGATATAAAGATCACCGGAATCGGATGCACGGTTTGGAAATGGCAAGCAAAACAAATATGGCACCGGTCTACGATAATCAGCAAGTAACCAACTAAATGCATCAAGATAAATATGCTAAAGCACTCAAACATAGCAACAAAATACATGGGAGGGATCCACTCAAGTTTCTTGACAAAATATGAACACTGAGCTACGGCCAATTCATCCATTAACAGGTGCAAACAAGCATGGCAAAAGTGCAAATGATAACAGGTTTCAGACTTAGTGAAATTAACACAAGTCTGGAATTTATCGTCAGGAAGCACATTTTAGAGCATGAAAACTACATGCTACAGGAACTTAACATGGCAAATCAAGGCATGGCATGAAGCTACTCAAATCACTTAACAAAAGTCCCTTAGTGACCTTGAGCCAAAAGGGATCAGAAAATACAATTGGAAGCATGTGAACATGGCAAAAATATAAAAAGATTTAGACTTAGTGAAAAACTGGAGCATGCAAATCAGTTAACGAGTAGGCATGTTTACGAGCTCGATGCACTCACTACAGAGCATGAAATGACAAACTAAGCATACACCCATCAAGAATACATAGCATAGAAGCTAGACATGGCAATAACAACAACATAGCATGCACGGATCAATAGCAACATCCTCGGTAAAATCGCTAAACATGTCAACAATCTGCCAGGATTCACTTTATAGCAAAAGAGCTCGATTAACTCAAGCTAGGGTGCTCCATAAATGCAAACAAAGACATGGATGGATAGATCACCACAATGGTAACAAATCATCCTTACTGATCATCCTCAAAAGAGGCACGGATCACTAGGAAACAACATGAACATATGGCATAACGACAAAATCAGGACAAGGACTTGGTGAAATTCTAAGTCCCTGAAAACAGCATTACCGATTACGCTACTTTGCAAGGTTGTGCTAGTCACCACAAATATCACAAAAATACATGGTAAGCACCTCTGTAAAGATGGCATGGCATATAACAAAACACATGTAGAGCTCAGGAGCATATCATGCACACATTAATCATGGTAAAAATGACAAATAGCTATTTGCTGAAATAGATCTGACAAATTTATCACATAGCCCTCTTCCAACAGAATTTCGGGCATCAAGATGACCTCAAATGAAAATGATGCAATGAGATGAAATGATGTACTCGTCGAGGCGAACATTTTGATATGCTACACGCACAAATCGGAGCTACGAGTGCGGAGTTATAACATGCCAAGTTTGCAAAATAATTAGGGTTTGGGGATGAAAGTCAACCCTCATGAAAACTGGATCTGGATCTGCCGCGTGACACTGTTCACTAGAGTATGCACTTCAAGGTTCACCGGACTTGAAGCTTGAGGGCGTCGCCGGCGACGAGGTAGGGCAGGGCGGTGGAGGTGGCCGGCGTGGCCAGGCGGAGGAGGCCTGACGCCGGAGCTCGGCCGGCGCGGTGGAGCGGCAGACCGCGGCGGCGAGGTGGCGGCGCGGCGAGCGTAGTGGAGCACGGCGGGCTCCGGTGGAGGTTGGAGATGGCGGGCGGCGGCCGCGGTGCCGGGCGGCGACCGGACGGGAGGAGGATGGCGGCGGAGTCACGGGCAAAGGCGCAGGGCGCGCGGACTCTTGGGGGCCCTCCCTGGGCCGGGCGGGCCGGCACAGCGGGAGCCCCGGTGGGACACGTGGCAAGCGGTGGCTGGTGGCGGCGATGTGTCCGGTCGGACCGGACGTGTCCGGTGCGGCGAGAGGGAGAGGATCTAGGTTTAGGGTAGGGAGACCCGAAAATTTCGGGGAGACCTAGTTTTATAGGTAGGAGGAGCTAGGAAGCTCCAAATGGAGCACGGTTTGTGGCCACGCGATCAGGATAGAATGCTCTAGATGATGGAAGGGTTTTGGGTGGGTTTTGGGCCAAATTGGAAGGGTGTTGGGCTGCAACACACATGAGGCCTTTTCGGTCCCTCGGTTAACCGTTGGAGTATCAAACGAAGTCCAAATGGCGCGAAACTTGACAGGCGGTCTACTGGTAGTAAACCAAGGCCGCATGGAAAGTCTCGGTCCAATCCGGAAATGTTTAACCGCCACACATGAAAAGAGGTAGAAAGGACCACCGGAGGAGATAGGAGCGCCAGAATGCAAAACGGACAATGGGGAAAATGCTCGGATGCATGAGACGAACACGTATGCAAATGCAATGCACATGATGACATGATATGAGATGCATGACAAAAGAAAAACACAGGGAGACAAAAACCCAAAAGTGAGGAAATAAAATAATTTAGCGCCGGAAACGGCAAGAGTTGGGATACAGATAAGGTAAATTACATCCGGGGTGTTACATTGGATCGGTTGGATCGCGAAGACGTTCGACTACATGAACCGCCTTACTAAACGCTTCCACTTTCGGTCTACAAGGGTATGTAGACACACTCTCCCCTCTCGTTGCTATACATCTCCTAGATAGATCTTCCGTGATCATAGGAATTTTTGTGAAATACTGCGTTCCCCAAAAATATAACAACATGGAACAATCAAAAATTATAGATACGTTGGAGACATATCACTCGCGCAGCTCGTCCCAGGAGGAGATCAACCCCACCGGAAGGTTCAGGGGCCAAGAGCGCACACCATCCTTGAGTGCCATGGGAAACTAGTTCGCCATGACCTCCTCGTCGCCATTCGCCGCCTCGATGCTCAACTCGTAGGGCTAGAGGAACTCAGTGGGGTAAGGGGTACCGTCGTAGCGCGGAGGGAGATCTGGCTTGAACATGCCAGGCCGGACGATGTGGCGCAGCTCCGTAGTGAAAGCACGACATCCTGCCACACTCACAGGGGCCAGCCGCAGGGAAGGGCCCTGGTCTTGATGCCCACGTTCCACCGCCTCTGGTAGCACGCGTTCTTGATGTGGCGGAGCTGGAAGCGCACGCGCTTCTCCTTGGGGCCACTGCACCACCTGGTAGCTTTCTTCATCGTGCACCGGCGCCCTACGCGGTGAGTCGTGCTGGGGAGCCTCACACCTTGGCTCGGGGTCCATGCCGTGTAGAGGAGGAGGAGGAGGCACCCCGTGAGCCATGTCTCCCACCAGGGACAGCGGGGGACTAAGCGAGCAGGACGCGCAGGTGCCTCACCAGCGGCGCTGATGAGCTCGGTGATACGGGTGAGCCAGTGGTTGTAGAGGTCCTTGGCTGGGCGATAGCGCAGGAGCTCATGCCCACATGAGCAGCGTAGCCTGCGCGTTCTCCGGCATGCAACAAGAATGAGAAGATGACACCGTGACCGGAGTGGGTGATCGAGTCACGGTGCGACCGTTGTGCCACACGGATGGTGGCAGCGACGAGTCCTTATTTTCGCGAGTGGCAGGTGTTGGTGTCAAAACCGGCGGATCTCGGGTAGGGGGTCCCGAACTGTGCGTCTAAGGTGGATGGTAACATGAGGCAGGGGAGACGATGTTTTCCCAGGTTCGGGCCCTCTTGAAGGAGGTAAAACCTACGTCCTGCTTGATTATTCTTGATAATATGAGTAGTACAAGAGTTGATCTACCACGAGATTGGAGAGGCTAAACCCAAAGGCTAGCCTATGGTATGATTGTCTGTTGTCCTACATACTAAAACCCTCCGGTTTATATAAACACCGGAGGGGCTAGGGTTACACAAAGTCAGTTACAAAGGAGGAGATATACATATCCGTATTGCCTAGCTTGCCTTCCACGCCAAGTAGAGTCCCATCCGGACACGGGACGAAGTCTTCAATCTTGTATCTTCATAGTCCAACAGTCCGGCCAAAGGATGTAGTCCGGCTGTCCGGAGATGTAACGCCCCGTGACCGATGTGCCAGGTGTCCTCCAGTTTTTTGCTGTTGTTGCTTTGTCATTGCTTGCGTGTCATGCATTGCATATCATGTCATCATGTGCATTTCATTTGCATACATGTCCGTCTCATGCATCCGAGCGTTTTCCCTGTTGTCCGTTTTGCATTCCGGCGCTCCTATCTCCTCCGGTGGTCATTTCTACCTTTCTTTCGTGTGTGGGGGTTAAACATTTCCTTATTGGACCGAGACTTTCCAATCGGCCTTGGTTTACTACCGGTAGACCGCCTGTCAAGTTTCGTACCATTTGGACTTCGTTTGATGCTCCAACGGTTAACCGAGGAACCGAAAAGGCCTCGTGTGTGTTGCAGCCCAACACCCTTTGAATTTCGCCCAAAACCCACCTAAACCTCCTCCATCATCTCGGTCGTTCGATCACGATCGCGTGGCCGAAAACCGCACCTCATTTGGACTCTCCTAGCTCTCTCTACCTATAAATATGTCCTCCCCATCCATTTTCGCGGACGAAACCCTAGATCCCTTCATCCTCGCGCCACCAGACAAACGTCCCGCCGACGGACACGTCCGACTTCGCCGTCCGCCGCCACGTGGCATCGTCTGATTCGCACCCCCGTGTGCCCACTTCGCCGCGCCGCCGGACCCGCCCGAGGCCCATCGCTGGCCCGCCTCAGGGCCGAACCAGGCCAGACTCTGCGCGCCGCCTGAGCCTCGTCCCGCCGCCTTCCTCGCCGGCGAGCGCCGCCCGGCGCCGCCACCGCCATCGCCGGAGGCCGCAATGCCGCTCGCCTCATCGCCGGTCTTCAGCGCGCCCC
>NC_041382.1:425731071-425805844 GCF_002162155.2 Triticum dicoccoides
GGAGCCGCTCCGCGCTGTCGCTGCCCGGCCACCGGTCTTCGTTGCCGCCCTCCGCGGTTCCGCGCCGCCCTGTCGTCAGGACCGCGCCGGCCCCGCCTTGCGCCGCCCTGGCCCCGCTCGAGCTCACCGGAGAAGCTCCGGCGACCGAAGCCGCCCCTCGCCGGAGATCCCCTCCGTCACCGGATCTGGTGAGGGTGGACCAGATCCACCACTCCCGAACCAAACACCCCGTTTCAGATCTGCACCGAGCCGTCCCGCTTCTCTCCGTCCCCGAGATTTCCATGTTTCAAATGCTCATGTTCATCACGTCGTAACTTTGCATCCGTAGATCCGTTTTGGGCATATAGAATATCAAAATGTTCGCCTCAGAGAGCACATCATTTCATCTCATTGCACCATTTTCATTTGAGTTCATCTTGATGACCGAAATGCTGTTGGAACAGTGCTATTTGAGTTAATTGTCAGATCTGCTGCTCCAAATAGCTATTTGTCATTTTTTCCATGATTAATGTGTGCATGATATGCTCCTGAGCTCTACATGTGATTTGTTAAATGCTTTTCCATCTTTCCAGCGGTGCTATACATGTATTTTTGTGAAGTGTGTGGTGACTAGCACAAGCTTGCAAAGTGGTGCATTCGTTAATGCCGATTTCAGGGACTTAGCAATTCCACTAAGTCCTTGATCTGTTTTTATCAATATGCCATATGTTCATCTTGTTTCCTAGTGATCCGTGCCTCTTTTGAGGATGATCAGTAAGGATGTTTTGTTAATCTTGTAGTGCTCTATCCATCCATGTCTTTGTTTGCAATTATGGAGCACCCTAGATTGAGTCAATCGAGCTCTACTTTTGCTATTTCATGAATCTGGGCAGACTGTCTACTTGTTAGCGATTTTGCCGAGGATCTTCTAGTTGATCCGTGCATGCTATGTTGTTGCTCTTGCCATGTCTAGCTTGTATAATGTGTATTCTTGATGGATGTATGCTTAGATTGTCATGCCTTGCTCTGTAGTGAGTGCATCAAGCTCGTGAACATGCCTACTCGCTATCTGATTTGCATGCTCCAGTTTCTCGCTAAGTCTGTAACCTGATTATGTTTTTGCCATGTTCACATGCTTGCAATTGTATTTTCTGATCCCTTTTGGCTCAAGGTCACTAAGGGACTTTTGTTACGCTCTTTGAGTAGCTTCATGCCATGGCTTGCTTTGCCATGTTAAGTTCCTGTAGCATATAGTTTTCTTGCTTCAAAGTGTGCTACCTGATCTGAAATTCCAGGCTTGTGTTAATTTCACTAAGTCATAAACCTGTTTATCATTTGCACTTTTGCCATGCTTGTTTGAACCTGTTAATGGATGAATTGGCCGTAGCTCAGTGTTCATCTTTTGTCAAGCATCATGCGTGGATTCCTGCCATGTATTTTGTTGCCATGTTTGAGTGCTGTAACATGTTTGTCTTGTTGCATTTAGGTGGCTACTTGCTGTTTATCGCAGACCGTTGCCATATTTGAATTGCTTGCCATTTCCAAACCGTGCATCCGATTCCGGTGATCTTTATATCGATTTCAACTGAAATCATCTCCCCTTTCCAGTGGCACTCTTGGAGTTCCAAGTTCAGGCCAGGTTCTTTCTTTCCCTTGCAAATCATGCATATGCATCGCATACCGCATCCCGTATATCATACCATGTTCATGTGTTGGTTGTTTACTATGTTGTGTGCTTCTTTCCGGTGTTGCTTCTTTGGGTTGTTTCTGATAACGTCGCGTTTGTGAGGATTCATTCGTCTACTCCCGTTTGTCTTCTTCATGGACTCATTCTTCTTCGTTGCGGGATTTCAGGCAAGATGATCATACCCTCGAAATCACTTCTATCTTTGCTTGCTAGATGCTCGCTCTTTTGCTATGCCTATGCTGCGATACCTACCACTTGCTTATCATGCCTCCTATATTGTTGAACCAGGCCTCTAACCCACCTTGTCCTAGCAAACCGTTGTTTGGCTATGTTACCGCTCTGCTCAGCCCCTCTTATAGCGTTGTTAGTTGCAGGTGAATATTGAAGTTTGTTCCTTGTTGGAACATGGAGATGTTGTTCCTTGTTGGAACATGTTTACTTGTTGGGATATCACAATATATCTTATCCAATTAATGCATCTATATACTTGGTAAAGGGTGGAAGGCTCGGCCTTATGCCTGGTGTTTTGTTCCACTCTTGCCGCCCTAGTTTCCGTCATATCGGTGTTATGTTCCCGGATTTTGCGTTCCTTACGCGGTTGGGTTATAATGGGAACCCCTTGATAGTTCGCCTTGAATAAAACTCCTCCAGCAAGGCCCAACCTTGGTTTTACCATTTGCCACCTAGCCTTTTTCTTTCCCTTGGGTCGGCCAGCCCAAGGGTCATCTTTATTAAACCCCCCGGGCCAGTGCTCCTCTGAGTGTTGGTCCAACCCAGAGCACCGTGCGGGGCCGTCCCTTGGAAACTTGGGTTACGTTGGCTCCCGTACGCTTAGCTTATCCGGTGTGCCCTGAGAACGAGATATGCGCAGCTCCTATCGGGATTTGTCGGCACAGTGGGTGGTCTTGCTGGACTGGTTTTACCATTGTCAAGGATGTCTTGTAACCGGGATTCCGAGTCTGATCGGGTCTTCCCGCTAGAAGGAGTATCATTCGTTGACCATGAGAGCTTGTGATGGGCTAAGTTGGGACACCCCTGCAGGGATTTGAACTTTCAAAAGCCGTGCCCGCGGTTATGGGCAGATGGGAATTTGTTAATGTCCGGTTGTAGAAAACCTGAAGTTGACCCTAATTAAAATACATCAACCGCGTGTGTTACCGTGATGGTCTCTTTCCGACGGAGTCTGGGAAGTGAACACGGTGTTGGAGTTATGCTTGACGTAGGTTGTTCTTGGATCACTTCTTGATCATAGTTTCTCGATCGTGCTTTGCCTTCTCTTTTCGCTCTCATTTGCGTACGTTTAGCCACCATTTATGCTAGTCGCTTGCTGCAGCTCCACCTCATACCTTTACCTTTCCCATAAGCTTAAATAGTCTTCATCGCGAGGGCGTGAGATTGCTGAGTCCCCGTGGCTCACAGATACTTCCAAAAACCAGCTTGCAGGTGCCGATGATGCCATTCCAGGTGACGCAACCGAGCTCAAGGAGGAGCTCGATGGAGATCTTTTCATTTGTGTTGCTTCGTTCTAGTCGATCAGTAGTGGAGCCTAGTTGGGGTCGATCGGGGATCTGTGTAGCTTTTGGGGTAGTCTTCTTTTATTTTGGTTCCGTAGTCGGACCTTGTGTGTATTTAGTTGATATAATGCTTTATTCATGTAATTGTGTGAAGTGGCGATTGTAAGCCAACTATGTATCTCTTTCCCTTATGTATTACATGGGTTGTGTGAAGATTACCTCACTTGCGACATTGCTTTCAATGCGGTTATGCCTCTAAGTCATGCTTCGACACGTGGGAGATATAGCCGCATCGAGGGCGTTACAGGAGACCCCCTAATCCAGGACTCCCTTAGTAGCCCCCGAACCAGGCTTCAATGATGATGGGTCCGGCATGTAGTGTTGTCTTCGGTATTGCAAGGTGGGTTCTTCTCCAAATTTTGAATGTTTGTTAAGCAGTGTCTGGTCCCATAAATGTTGAACCTCTTGGCTTCTACGCCCAATAAGGGCTATCTTCCACACGTCATATGAATGCGAGGTGCCAGGGCATTTTTACATTCGCCCCCCTAGCCAGATAAATAAATTGTCTATTAAAGGGATGGAGATTCTTAGATCCAATCCATACCATCCTCCCCCAGCGAGAATCCTTCGGAGCATGCCTCTAAAAGATCCACTCCAGCATGGCCGACCTTCGCAGCTCCTCCTCCCGCCCCCGTAGTCCTAAGCCCGATGATTGGGAGAGGTGTTCAGTCCCACACAGTCGATTAGTCGAACTGTAGACTAAGGGATTTCTCCCTCCGGTGTATATGGTGCCCATCCGAGCCGGGCTCGCCACCTACAATGGCGGGGAGCAAGCGGAGAGCTTCCCCAGCCCCTCTACAGGGGAGCGGGTATGCCTTTTCCCTTATTTGTTGAGGGGACTCGGATTTCCGATTCATCCGTTCCTCCGCGGGCTCCTAGAGTTTTACGGCCTCCAACTGCATAATTTCACCCCTGCTTCCATTTTACACATCGCCAGCTATGTTGCCCTTTGCGAGTTATTCCTGGGCTGCAAGGCTCATTTCGAGCTATGGAAAAGGTTATTTTGCCTCGTCCCTCGCACACAGAAGGGGTCACTTTATCAAGTTGGCAGAGCCGAAATATGGCACATCGCCGAAACCGGATACCTGTCCGGTACTCCGAAGAAGACATCCGAAGACTGGCCTTCAGAATGGTTTTATATGGAGGACGTCCCCCTGCCGGAACCTCTTCGTCGGGGTCTTCCTGAGTTCAGCAATGCTCCTCTGAAGAAACGCCGAAGTTGGCGCCCACGGAGCCCCCAAGATGAAGACAACGGAGAAGTCCTTTACCTGATGAACTAGATTAAAGCGCTGGCTCAATCGAGGTTATGTCAATATGCATAATGCGGGGAGTGCAACCACTTCAATATCGAGGGCACCCCTTGTGGTGTTTCAACGGGGAAGATGACGCCACCCATTGCGGGCGTAAGGGTCAGGACAACACTGCCGCTTTAGCAAAAAATTTGTCTGAATTGTTCAAGGGAGAGGAAGAGGAGTTCATCCGCATCAAGCCACGGGATGGATTCTCCATGTACAACCCTCCAAGCTGGGTGAGTTACATCCCCTTACTCCCGTTCTTCCCGCATTCTTTATCGTAGGTACTCATCTTGCCATTTGCGGCAGGAACTACGAAAAGCCATAAGGGAGGTCAGCAGCCCATCTCCACAACCAGAGGACCCTGACCGGGCCCTTGGTGCCGGACTTGAAGAAGATCCGGTCATATTCATGGAGCTGATAGACCGGCAGTTCTATCAATTAAGCTGTGATGACGCCATGGTGGCCATTACGGCCGACTATCCCGGACTGCTTCCTGCGTCGCATGTAAGAAAAACCAAAAATCCCAACTCCAAAAACTAGGATCCCCTTTTAGACACTGCACCTACCATATACATATGGTGTTTTACAGGGAAGGCATTCGGGACGCCATGCCGAACCCGCAGCAACTCGCCAACAAGAGGCACCGAGGCCGGGCAGGCCAAAAAGAAAGGCGGTCAGGACGGAGATGCCGGCGCAGAGGTATGACAGAAATCCATCTATGTGGTTATCGTATTTCTTGAAATGTAATGACGTCCATGTTTCTTTAGCAGAGAAAACGCTCGCCGGAATATGTCCGATGAGGCTGCCGATCATGCTTCCACTAGCCGGGCTCCAGGACCGGACATAGAGGCGGAAGCCGACATGGGCGGACGCCGGATAGTCCCCCTACAGAGGATGCGGATAGGCTATCCGCTACACATTCAGAAGTGGAGAGCGCCATGAATCATAGGCGTCGCCGAGCCATACTCCACGACGCTTGCTTCTCACGAGAGGCATTTGATGCCTTCAATTCTGGAGAGGCGTACCTCCGTGCTGCTCAAAATGGTCTAGCCAGAGCCACAGACCAGTATGTAAAGGATGTACGGGTAAGAAAATCTGACAATTATATGTATCAGTAGCCCCTGAGACATGAAACAGTTAGCAGAACTGATTTAAGGATCATCTTATTATGCAGGTTCTAACAGAGAAGAATAGTCGAATGTCACAGGAGCTGGAGGAATGCAAGACCCAACTTCGGGCCGCTGTTGCCGCATTGAAGGAACCTAAAAAGTCCCCAGCTGGTAACATTTCTTTCAAAGCATGATAGGTACCATATAGCATGCGGCATGGCTGCAAATCTAATAATAGATTTGTAGATGAATCCGGAGAGAATCCGGAGGAGCAGCACGCCGTACGACAGCTAAAGGCTGGCGAACGCGTGCTGGCTGAGGTCAGGCGGGAGAAAAACAATCTCCAAGACGCCAATACCAAGCTGAGCGTGGAACTGAAAGATGTTCGATCCCAACTTGCAGACTCTGAGAAGCAGAATAAGCGGCTTCGACGCGGCATATTTAGTAAGTGCTTGAACGAACCCTTAATAAAGGGGACGGCGGAGAAGCCGGCTAACAGAGTTATGTCTACAGGTATGCTGATGGGTCCTCCCGCGGAGGAGATGCCCGGGTCTGCGGGTGATCTTCTATCCGAGCTCTCACAACTGCACGAACAAGTTCGACAGGTGATGCAAGGTATTGCCCAGGCCTTGTGGCCATCCGTCTCCCTGCTAGAAGGCGTTGGAGAGCTTGTGGAGAAGCTCAAGGGAGCACGGCGGCGCTTCCGATTATGGAAGATATCTGCCTGCCGTCAAGGTGCCAGGGAAACCTGGGCCATGGTGAAGACGCGGTATACCAAGGCTGACCCAAATCACATGGCCGAGGTCGGACCTGTGGGGCCCGACGGGAAAGAGATCCCCGTTAGCTTAGTCTATGGGCAAGTAGAATTAGCCGCAAAGTATTTCCAACAGGATTGTAGGCTAGACCGCCTGTTGGATGGTATAGAAGAGGAATTTAGTCAGTCTACATGACTATGTAACTAAAGTGACATGTATGATGCCTTCTAGGCGGATTGTAGATCATTTGTCATGGCGGACCTTTTCACTTCAACCTCGGGACCCGATAGTCCGGAGTGTATCCAAATACCCGCTCAGTTATATAAGAACCGGGGTATGCGTGGAGACCAGGCATAGGGGTTATTAGTGCTTGAACAGACAAGTGCCCAACTAGTTATGTTATATTACATGGGTAGTAAGAAACATCTTCCAGGGAGAATAGTTCCATTAAGGGTTCCTTTCCCTGGGTACGCATGCCCTAAAGTGCATGTCCGGACTGCGAGAGGAAACACAGGAAAAAACATCTGGGGCACATATGGAAAATAAATAAATAAAAATCATCTTTTTTCACCGACCGAATATTCCCTTAAGAATGCTAGCTTTCGGCTTCACCTAGTCTGAGGTACACATCCGGCTGACCCGGCAGTAACAATCGCAGAGGTTCTCCCCTTATGCCCTAGCTGAATTAACAGGAACGTAGTGCATAAATACAAGAGCCAGGCAACCTAGCTTGGCCAAAACTTAAGTCATATTGATGCATATAATGGCGAAGAAAAGGTACATGTGGAAGAATAACACATGTGCTGGGCATGAAGCCCAGATGGATAATTAAGCTTCTATGCAAGAAGACCCCAGGTATATTGAGTGCGGTTAGCGCATCTATAATGTGCAAGTGAGGCACAAGTTGGCCCTTGAAGGCCTTGAGAAAGAATAAAAGAAAGAAAGAGAAAAATGATAGATAATATATATTCAAAAAATGGACAGAGGAAGGAGACAAAGATAGAGTCCGGCGCTAGGCATAGAATCTTCGAAGCCTGGCTGCGTTCCATGGGTTCGGCTCAAGACGATTATTCGATGCATCCCGTAGACGGCACGCTCCACTGGTCAGAACTTGGTCAATAATGAAGGGACCTTCCCATTTGGGCTCGAGCTTGTACTTTTTCTTCTCCGGCAGGCGTAGAATTAACTCACCAACGTTATAAATTTTGGCCCGTACTTCTCTGCTTTGGTATCTGCGAGCCTATTGCCGATAAAATGTGGAATGGGCTTTTGCCATGTCGTGCTCCTCCGCCAAGGTGTGCAGACTGTCCTGCCGATCGAGCTCGGCTTCTCTTTCTTCGTACATGCGCACTCGAGGTGAGTCATGAATTATGTCGCAGGGCAGGACTGCCTCTACGCCGTACACCATAAAGAAGGGTGTATATCCGGTACTATGATTCGGCGTGGTCCGCAGCCTCCAGAGTACGGAGTCGAGCTCCTCTACCCAGTGCGTGTTAGACTCTGTTAAGGACCACACTAATCTGGGTTTAATGCCGCTCATGATAAGACCATTTGCTCGCTCAACTTGGCCGTTGGTTTGTGGGTGATAGACGGAAGCATAATCAAGCTTGATGCCCATGTTGTTGCACCAGAGTTTTACCTCGTCGGCCGTGAAGTTCGTGTCGTTGTCAGTTATGATGCTGTGGGGGACTCCATAACGGTGTACAACCCCGGATATGAAGTCTATCACCGGTCCGGATTCGGCTGTTTTAATAGGTTTGGCTTCTATCCATTTGGTGAATTTATCTACCATGACCAGTAAGTATTTTTTCTTGTGGGTTCCCCCCTTAAGGGGTCCGACCATGTCAAGCCCCCAAAATGCAAAGGGCCAGGTAATGGGGATTGTTTGGAGGGCGGTGGGTGGCACATGGCTTTGATTTGCAAAAGGCTGGCAACCGGCGCAGCGTTGGACCAAGTCCTGTGCGTCTGCCCGGGCCGTCGGCCAATAAAAACATGTACGGAAGGCCTTGCTTACAAGGGCCTGGGCTGCGGCATGGTGGCCGCCGAGTCCGGCATGAATATCTGCCAAAAGCTTCCACCCTTCCTCTTCGGAGATGCACCTTTGAAGGACTCCGGTAGTGCTTTTCTTATATAGCTCTCCCTCGTGGACCCTGTAGGCTTTAGATCGCCGCACTATGCAGCGTGCCTCATTTTGGTCCTCGGGAAGTTCCTGCCTAGTTAGGTAGGCCAGGAATGGTTCTGTCCACGGGGCGATGACGGCCATTATTACGTGGGATAAAGGTGTTATTTCGGTGGCAGAGCCTCTGATTATGTCAGAGTGTTCGGTATCGGGCGTTTTGGCCGGGTCCAGACTATTGTTACCAGTGTCCCCTTCCCATACCACCGATGGATTAAACAACCTCTCCAAAAAGATGTTGGGGGGGGACCGCGTCCCATTTTGCGCTGATGTGGGCGAGGATATCCGCCGCCTGATTGTTTTCCCGAGCCACATGGTGAAATTCGAGCCCCTCAAACTGAGCTGACATCTTTAGGATGGCGTTTCGATAGGCTTCCATCTTTGGATCCTTGGCATCGAAGTCTCCATTTATTTGGGATATTGCGAGGTTTGAATCCCCATGCACCTTCAGGCGTTGAATGCCCATGGAGACTGCCATCCGAAGACCATGCAACAGAGCTTCGTATTCGGCTGTGTTGTTGGTGTCTGTATACAGTATCTGCAGTACATACTGAACGGTATCTCCGGTTGGGGACGTCAGGATGACGCCAGCCCCTAGACCAGCTAGCATTTTAGAGCCGTCGAAGTGCATGATCCAATTGGAGTATGCGCCATACTCTTTAGGGAGTTCGGCTTCCATCCATTCGGCAACAAAGTCGGCCAATACTTGTGATTTAATGGCTCTCCGAGGTTTGTATGTTATGTCGAACGGGAGGAGCTCAATGGCCCATTTGGCAATCCGGCCCGTAGCGTCGCGGTTTTTTATAATATCATTAAGTGGCACTTCCGAGGCTACTATAATCGAACACTCCTGAAAGTAGTGTCGCAGCTTCCGAGATGCCATGAATACCGCATAGGCTATCTTTTGGTAATGTGGGTACTGTGATTTGCATGGAGTGAGGACGGTGGATACATATTATACCGGCTTTTGAAGAGGGAATTTATGTCCGTCAGCTTCTCGTTCGATGACGAGCACTGTGCTTACAACTTGATGAGCTGCCGCAATGTACAACATCATTGGTTCGCCGATGTTTGGCGCGGCGAGGATTGGGTTGGTTTCCAGTATGGCTTTTATTTCTTCCAATCCGGCTGTGGCAGTGTCCGTCCACTCAAAGTGTTCGGTGCGCCGAAGGAGGCGATAAAGGGGTAATGCCTTTTCTCCTAAGCGGGAGATAAAGCGGCTTAGAGCCGCCACACATCCAGTTAATTTCTGGATTTGCTTGAGGTCTGTTGGGGTAACCAACTGTGACAAAGCTCGAATTTTGGCCGGATTAGCTTCAATTCCTCTACTGGAGACAATGAAACCCAGGAGCTTTCCGGCTGCCACGTCGAAAACGCATTTTTCCGGATTGAGGTTGTTGTTGTATGTTTGGAGGTTTTCGAATGTGACCCTCAAGTCGTCTATTAGAGAGTCGACGTGTTTGGTTTTGACGACCACATCATCTACGTATGCTTCTACTATTTTGCCGATCTGTTTCTCCAGACATGTCTGAATCATGCGCTGATATGTTGCGCCGACGTTTTTGAGCCCAAAAGGCATTGTGTTGAAACAGAATGGGCCGTATGGTGTGATAAATGCCGTTGCGGCTTGGTCGGACTCCGCCATGTTGATTTGGTGGTAGCCGGAGTATGCATCGAGGAAACATAATGACTCGTGTCCTGCGGTAGCATCGATAATTTGATCAATGCGTGGGAGGGGGAAGGGATCCTTTGGGCAAGCCTTGTTGAGGTCCTTGAAATCGACACATAGGCGTCAGGATTTGTCCTTCTTTGGTACCATCACCAGGTTTGCTAGCCAGTCCGGGTGTTTTATTTCTCTAATGATCCGGCCTCCAATAACTTGGCTAGTTCCTCTCCCATTGCCTGTCTCTTAGGTTCAGAGAAACGCCGAAGAGCCTGCTTGACCAGCTTGAATCCCTTTAGGATATTGAGGCTGTGCTCGGCCAGCCTGCGTGGGATTCCTGGCATGTCTGAGGGGTGCCAGGCGAATATGTCCCAATTCTCTTGCAGGAACTCTCGTAGTGCGGTGTCCACGGCGGGGTTTAACTGTGCCCCGATGGAGGCTGTTTTTGTAGGGTCCGTTGGGTGGACTTGGAATTTGACTATTTCATCTGCTGGTTTAAAAGAGGTGGACTTGGATCTCTTGTCAAGCATTACGTCATCCCTGTCCATCGTGGAGCGTAGCGCAGTTAATTCCTCGACTGAAAGGGCTTCGATAATGCCTCGAGGGCCAATGCGGCCATTTTGTTTTCGGCGCGGAGTGCTGTATCCGGATCACTAGCGAGAGTGATGATTCCGTTGGGCCCGGGCATTTTGAGCTTCATGTACCCATAATGGGGTATGGCTTGGAAGATCGTGAACGCCTCCCGTCCTAAAAGGGCGTGGTATCCACTACTGAATGGGGCCACTTGGAATGTAATTTCTTCGGACCTATAGTTCTCTGGCGTGCCGAATACCACATCTAGTGTGATTTTCCCAGCATAGCGTGCTTCCCGACTGGGGATGATTCCTCTGAAGGTTGTGCTGCTTTGCTCGATGCGGTTCCAGTCTATTTCCATTTTCTGAAGAGTTTCCTCATAGATGAGGTTTAATCCACTACCGCCGTCCATGAGTACTTTGGTGAGTCGAAAGCCGTCCACAATTGGACTGAGGACCAGTGCAGCTGGTGCTCGGGAAGTTCGGAATTTAGGTTCGTCACTGGCATTGAAGGTAATAGCCGTGTCACTTTATGAATTCATTGCTGCTACGTGGAAGATTTAGGTGAGGCTGTGGAGTGTTCGCTTGCACGTATTATTTGATGCGAAGGTTTCAAAAACTGTTAATACCGTATTGTTATCCACGGGATGGTGCTCTGTGGTATTTGGGATAAGAAGATCCTTGCCACTTTTGGCCACCTGCCGGAGTATCCAACATGCTCTGAGGCTGTGTGTTGGTATGGTATCCGTTGTGCTATGAATTTTGTAGGGTCTGTTAAGCCATCCCTCCAATATGGTTCCATGCCCTGTAGAGGGTTTTTGTTTCTTTGCAACTAACTCTGGTGTCTTATGATAGTGCACCCTTTTACTTCGGACTGGGTGTATATTCTTAGCCGGATTATCCCAAAATTTCGTTTCGGTTTTCCAGGCGCTTTCCATCACACAGTACTTTCGTACTATGGACGCCAAGTCAGCGAAGCGTGATATTTCATGGCGACTTAAGGCGTTAAGGATTCCCTTGTCCATGCAATTATTGCAGAAAAATGAGACTGCGCCTTCCTCGCGACAGTCCTTAACCTTGTTCATCACAAGGAGGAATGTGGCCCAATAATGATGTACTGTTTCATGGGTCTCTTGCCTGATGTGGGAAAGATCGTTTATGTCTGGGCGGGTGGGTGGAATTGAGTCCAAGCCCCTATCCAATCTGAGACCTAGGGGCCGAGGTGTTTCCAATATTGGAGTTTCGGGTTCCGGTATGTTGCCCGATAAGTCTGGCCCGCTGCCTGACTCTAGGTTCAGGGCTTGGGTGATGTCCTCTCGTAAACGGGTATCCGGCTCGGAGACCTCAGGAATCCGGACATATTTAGTCCTCAATATAGAAGAGGAATCGCCGTATTGTTCCTCCACCACCGCAACATGGTGGGTGACCGGTGGAGAGTTAATCTCCCTTTGATCGGGTTTAAGCCCAATCCAACCATAGTCCATAGCAACTCCCAAGGCGGCGATGCGATCCAAGAGCTCGTTTAGGGAAGAGAGCTCCATTGGACCCATCTTCTCGGCGAATTCTGAGCTGACGTGGAGGTTGTTTTCGATGACCCGAGAAGTCATGGTCGGGGCAGCAGCCGAATGGGCTGTCATGATGAAACTGCATAGCCAGAGAGTTTGGCCGATAGCCAGGGCTCCCCCGGCGGTGATGTTGATCTTAACAACGAGACGAGGCATCCTTCCTTATGGTGACGCATAGAGGAATTCTCAATGAAAGCACCACTATCGGTATCAAAACCGGCGGATCTCGGGTAGGGGGTCCCGAACTGTGCGTCTAAGGCGGATGGTAACAGGAGGTGATAACCCACAAGTATAGGGGATCGCAACAGCTTTCGAGGGTAGAGTATTCAACCCAAATTTATTGATTCGACACAAGGGGAGCCAAAGAATATTCTCAAGTATTAGCAGCTGAGTTGTCAATTCAACCACACCTGGAAAGTTAGTATCTGCAGCAAAGTGTTTAGTAGCAAAGTAATATGATAGTGGTGGTAGCGGCAACAAAAGTAAAGACATCAAAAGTAATGTTTTTGGTATTTTGTAGTGATTGTAACAGTAGCAACGGGAAAGTAAATAAGTGAGAACTAGTATATGGAAAACTCGTAGGCACTGGATCAGTGATGGATAATTATGCCGGATGCGGTTCATCATGTAACAGTCATAACATAGGGTGACACAGAACTAGCTCCAATTCATCAATGTAATGTAGGCATGTATTCCGTATATAGTCATACGTGCTTATGGAAAAGAACTTGCATGAAATATTTTGTCCTACCCTCCTGTGGCAGCGGGGTCCTATTGGAAACTAAGGGATATTAAGGCCTCCTTTTAATAGAGAACCGGAACAAAGCATTAGCACATAGTGAATACATGAACTCCTCAAACTATGGTCATCACCGGGAGTGGTCCCGATTATTGTCACTTCGGGGTTGCCGGATCATAACACATAGTAGGTGACTATAGACTTGCAAGATAGGATCAAGAACTCACATATATTCATGAAAACATAATAGGTTCAGATCTGAAATCATGGCACTCGGGCCCTAGTGACAAGCATTAAGCATAGCAAAGTCATAGCAACATCAATCTCAGAACATAGTGGATACTAGGGATCAAACCCTAACAAAACTAACTCGATTACATGATAAATCTCATCCAACCCATCACCGTCCAGCAAGCCTACGATGGAATTACTCACGCACGGCGGTGAGCATCATGAAATTGGTGATGGAGGATGGTTGATGATGACGACGGCGATGAATCCCCCTCTTTGGAGCCCCGAACGGACTCCAGATCAGCCCTCCCGAGAGGTTTTAGGGCTTGGCGGCGGCTCCATATCGTAAAACGCGATGATTTCTTCTCCCTGATTTTTCTCTCTCCAAAAGCAAATATATAGAGTTGGAGTTGGCGTCGGAGGGCATCCAGGGGGCCCACGAGGTAGGGGGCATGCCCTAGGGGGGGGGCGCCCCCACCCTCATGCGCAGGGTGTGGGCCCCCTGGTCTTCTTCTTTGGCGAGGATTTATTATTATTTTTTCTAAGATGTTCCGTGAAGTTTCAGGTCATTCGGAGAATATTTGTTTTCTGCACATAAAACAACACCATGGCAATTCTGCTGAAAACAACGTCAGTCCGGGATAGTTCCATTCAAATCATACAAGTTAGAGTCCAAAGCAAGGGCAAAAGTGTTTGGAAAAGTAGATACGACGGAGACGTATCAACTCCCCCAAGCTTAAACCCTTGCTTGTCCTCAAGCAATTCAGTTGACAAACTGAAAGAAAGAAATAAAAACTTTTACAAACTCTGTTTGCTCTTGTTGTTGTAAATATGTCAAGCCAGCATTCAAGTTTTCAGCATAGATCATAACTAACCACATTTGCAATAATTCTTAGGTCTCATAATTACTCATATCAATAGCATAATTAACTAGCAAGCTGTAATAATAAATCTCGGATGACAACACTTTCTCAAAACAATCATAATATGATATAACAGGATGGTATCTCGCTAGCCCTTTCTGAGACCGCAAAACATAAATGCAGAGCACCTTTAAAATCAAGGACTGACTAGACATTGTAATTCATGGTAAAAGAGATCCAATCATAGTCACACCCAATATAAATTAATAGTGATGAATGCAAATGACAGCTGTGCTCTCCAGCTAGTGATTTTTAATAAGAGGGTGATGACTCAACATAAAAGTAAATGGATAGGCCCTTCGCAGAGGGAAGCCGGGATTTGTAGAGGTGCCAGAGCTCGGTTTTGAAATACAGATAAATTGTATTATGAGCGGTATACTTCCGTTGTCAACGTAACAACTAAGAGATGGCGATATCTTCCATGCTAAACACATTATAGGCGGTTCCCAAACAGAATGGTAAAGTTTATACTCCCCCTCCACCAACAAGCATCAATCCATGGCTTGCTCGTCAACGAGTGCCTCCAACATACATCAGGTCCCAGGGGGAGTTTTGTTTGCAATTAATTTTGATTTAGTTTGCATAAAGCATGGGACTGGGCATCCCGGTGACCAGCCATTTTCTCGTGAGTGAGGAGCGGAGTCCACTCCTCTTGAGAATAACCCACCTAACACGGAAGATAAGGACATCCTTGGTTGATACATGAGCTATTCGAGCATGCAAAACAGAATGTTTATTTGAACGTTTAGAGTTTGGCACATACAAATTTACTTGGAACGGCAGGTAGATACCGCATATAGGAAGGTATAGTGGACTCATCTGGAATAACTTTGGGGTTTAAGGGATTGTATGCACAAGCAGTATTCCCGCTTAGTACAAGTGAAGGCTAGCAAAAGACTGGGAAGCGACCAACTAGAGAGCGACAACAGCCATGTACATGTATTAAAATTAATAAACATTGGATGCAAGCATGAGTAGGATATAATCCACCATGAACATAAATATCGTGAAGGATATGTTGATTTGTTTCAACTACATGCATGAACATGTGCCAAGTCAAGTCACTTAAATCATTCAAAGGAGGATACCACCCCATCATACCACATCATAACCATCTCAATAGCATGTTGGCACACAAGGTAAATCATTATAACTCATTGCTAATCAAGCATGGCACAAGCAACTATGATCTCTAACTGTCATTGCAAACATGTTTATTCATAATAAGCTGAATCAAGAACGAGGGACTCATCATATTTACAAAAACAAAAGAGGTCGAGTTCATACCAGCTTTTCTCATCTCAGTCAGCCCATCATATATCATCATAATTGCCTTTCACTTGCACGACTGAATGGTGTGAATAATAATAAGAGTGTACGTGCATTGGACTAAGCTGGAATCTGTGAGCATTCAATAAGTAGGAGAAGACAAGGCAATATAGGCTCTGGGTTAAATCAACAATAATGCATATAAGAGCCACTTCAACAATTTAATTATGGTCTTCTCCTACTGACCCCCAAAGAAAAGAAATAAAACTATTTACACGGGAAAGCTCCCAACAAGCAAAAGAAGAACGGGAAACAATTTTGGGGTTTCTTTTTAATTATTACTACTACAACAGAAAAATAAACCACTACTAATTTTTTTGGTTTTTCTTAAGGTTTAACAAACACACAAGAAGAAAGCAGGAAAAAGAAAATAAACTAGCATGGATATTACTGTGAAAAAGTATGAGCACTGACATCTAGTAATGAGTGTGTGTGAGCATAAATGTAATGTCGGTGAGAAATACGTACTCCCCCAAGTTTAGGCTTTTGGCCTAAGTTGGTCTATTGCCAGGGATAGCCTGGCGGATACCCATAGGTGTAGCTCGGTCGTACTGCGACAAAGAATAGTTGGGATCATACTGTGATGAAGAAGAAGACTCTGACTGCCACTGGCTGACAGTCATCTCTGGATCCCAAGAATAAACAGATTGTCGTGGAGGCTCATCTTGTGGTTCCTGTTCTGGGGCTGGGGCAGGATTCTTGTAAGCTTGGACGGCAGCCCACGTAACGAGGTAGGGTCCTACAAAATTAAACAAAGAAGGAGCAGGAAACATAATAGTTTCAGGATAATGTTTATCAAAGTATAACTTATATTTGAGCTCTCCATTCCTATCCTTAACAAGAAAATCATGAGCTATCATGCTCTTATAGTCTAGATAAGCATTAGGCAGCAATTTTTCTTCTTTCTCATAATTCCTAATAGCTACGTTAAAGTGTGCAGCAAGGCGAGACGCATAATTGCCTCCAAAGATGGGGCCTTTAGTACGGTTCAGACTCAACCGCCTAGCAATAATTAAGCCCATACTGACAGTGTTGTCACGGTATAAACCATGGAACAAAATAATAATATCAGGAACACTAAGGTTCCCACAGTTCCCACGACCAATCAAGCATCGACTAGCAAATAAAGCAAAATAGCGTAACACAGGAAAATGTATGCTAGTGATTCTTGCATCAGAAACCTTCCTGGTTTCTCCCACAGAGATAAGGTTAATAAATGGTTCCAACTCTTTACGAGGTGGTTCCTCTAAGATACCATCAGGAGGTATGTTGCAGATTGCGCAAAATTCAGACAATGGCATTTTCTTCACAACGTCATATAAATGAAACTCTACTGAAGGAGGTGACTCTTTAGGGAAAAAGTAGAAGTTTTGCACAAAAGTATTTGTGAGTAAGAGATACTGTGGACGTTGTTCGCGGACGAAGTCGGTGAGGCCAGCATTCTTAATCAATGAATAGAAATCCTCATAAATCCCGGCCTCTTTGAAGAAATTATCAGAAGGCCATTCACACGGCCGGATCTCTGCGGTACGAGGCAAATTATATTTGGGACTCTGAGCTTCTTCATTTTGTTTATCCTTTGAGCTTCGGCTCGATGAACCCCTCAAAAGTCTCCTCATTATTTTTCTGAAATAATCTGATATTTTTAGTAACTTCAAAATAAAAGTAAACCAAACTCAATAATATTGATAGCAAATACTCCTACAAGTGCCTAGAGCCTATATCAAGCATTAGAACTACTTGGAACCATATAAATTTAACATGCAAGCTCAAGAACATGGTCACCTATGCAGCACAAATTTGCAAAGAGTAAAGCACTAGAACAAAAACTAATTGGACCAATGGAGGAGTCACATACCAAGGAACAATCTCCCCAAGCAGTTTTGCGAGAGGTGCTTTGAGCAAGGAGATCGAAAATCCATCAAAAGTTGCTGCAACTCGTGCTTGAGTTGGTTTTTCGGGTTTGTGTGAGACAGAGGAAGAAGATGGGTGCTGGGATAAGTGGAGGAGCGCCACCGTGGGCCCACGAGGCAGGGGGCGCGCCCTAGAGGGGGGGCGCCCACCACCCTCGTGGCCAGGTGGCAGCTCCTCCTGCGGTAATTTTTGCACAGTAAATCCTCAAATATTCCCGAAAAAATCATATTAAATTGGCATGGCATTCTGAGGACTTTTATTTTTGGGATATTTTTATATTGCACGGATAAGTCAGGAAACAGACAGAAAAAATACTATTTTTACTTTATTTAATATAAATAACAGAAAGTAAAAGTGGGGTACAGAAGGTTGTGCTTCTAGTTTCATCCATCTCAAGCTCATAAAAAAGAATCCACTAACAAGGTTGATCAAGTCTTGTTAACAAACTCATTCCGATAATCATGAAACCGGAGGAATTTTGAATAACACCAAGTTACCTCAACGGGGATATGCACATCCCCTATAATAAGTATATCATATTTGTTTTTGACAGTAGGAAGAGGAAATTCAAAACCTCCAATTATAATCGATGGGATTTTTCCAATGGAGTAGATACTATGAACTTGAGGTTGTTTCCTTGGAAAATGTACCGTATGCTCATTACCATTAACATGAAAAGTGACATTGCCTTTGTTGCAATCAATAACATCCCCTGCAGTATTATGAAAAGGTCTTCCAAGAATAATAGACATACTATCGTCCTCGGGAATATCAAGAATAACAAAGTCCGTTAAAATAGTAACGTTTGCAACCACAACAGGCACATCCTCACAGATACCGACAGGTATAGCAGTTGATTTATCAGCCATTTGCAAAGATATTTCAGTAGGTGTCAGCTTATTCAAGTCAAGTCTATGATATAAAGAGAGAGGCATAACACTAACACCGGCTCCAAGATCACATAAAGCAGTTTTAATATAATTTATTTTAATGGAGCAAGGTATAGTAGGTACTCCGGGGTCTCCAAGTTTCTTTGGTACTCCACCCTTAAAAGTATAATTAGCAAGCATGGTGGAAATTTCAGCTTCCGGTATCTTTGTTTTATTTAATGATATCCTTCATATATTTAGCATAAGGATTTGTTTTGAGCACACCAGTTAATTGCATATGCAAAAAGATAGGCCTAATCATTTCAGCAAAGCGCTCAAAATACACATCATCCTTTTTCTTGGATGGTTTCGGAGGAAAAGGCATGGGTTTCTGAACCCAACGTTCCCTTTCTTTACCATGTTTCCTAGCAACAAAGTCTCTTTTATCATAATGTTGATTCTTTGATTGTGGGTTATCAAGATCAACAACAGGTTCAATTTCTACATCATTGTCATTACTAGGTTGAGCATCATCATGAACATCATCATTAATATTTTCACTAGGTTCATGTTCATTACCAGATTGTGTTTCATCATTAGACATAGAGATATCATTTGGATTATCAGGTGGTTCAGCAATAGGTTCACTAGAAGTTTGCACAGTTCTATCATTTTTCTTCTTCTTCTTTTTAGAAGAACTAGGAACATCAATATTATTTCTTTGAGAATCTTGCTCGATTCTCTTAGGGTGGCCTTTAGGATACAAAGGTTCCTGAGTCAACAACATAATCATTTTTCTTACTATTCATTTCATCAAGCACTTCTTTTTGAGCCTTAAGTACTTGTTCTACTTGAGTGGTAACCATAGAAGCATGTTTGCTAACAAGTTTAAGTTCACCTTTAATATTAGCCATATAATCACCCAAGCGTCTAATCATATAAGCATTTTCTTTTAATTATCTACCAAAATAAGCATTGAAGTTGTCTTGCTTAAACATAAAGTTATCAAACTCATCCAAGCACTTACTAGCAATTTTAGTAGGAGGGACTTCAGCTTTATCATATCTATAGAGTGAATTTACCTTTACTACCTGTGTCGGGATATCAGGATCAGGAGGTTCTTCAATAAATAAAGAATTGTGATCATATGTTTCTTCAACAGGCGGTATATTAATACCATGTATTTCTTCAATAGGAGGTAAATTCTTAATGTCTTCAGCTTTAATACCTTTCTCTTACATAGATTTCTTTGCCTCTTGCATATCTTCGGGAATGAGGAATAGAACACCTCTCTTCTTCGGAGTTGGTTTAAGAATAGGCTCAGTAATTGGAGCAGGAGTTGGCTCAGGAGGTGCCCAATTATTTTCATTTGTCAACATATTATTCAGTAGAGTTTTAGCTTCATCCGGTGTTCTTTCCCTGAAAAGAGAACCAGCACAACTATCTAGGTAATCTCTGGAAGCATCAGTTAATCCATTATAAAAGATATCAAGTATTTCGGGTTTCTTAAGAGGATGATCAGGCAAAGCATTAAGTAACTTGAGAAGCCTCCCCCAAGCTTGTGGGAGACTCTCTTCTTTAATTTGCACGAAGTTGTATATTTCCCTCAAAGCAGCTTGTTTCTTATGAGCAGGGAAATATTTAGCAGAGAAGTAATAAATCATATCCTGGGGACTACGCACACAACCAGGATCAAGAGAATTAAACCATATCTTAGCATCACCCTTTAATGAGAACGGAAATATTTTGAGTATATAGAGGTAACGCAATCTCTCATCATTAGTAAACAGGGCAGCTATATCATTTAACTTAGTAAGATGTGCCACAATAGTTTTAGATTCATAGCCATAAAACGGATCAGATTCAACCAAAGTAATTATATCAGGATCAACAAAGAATTCATAATCCTTATCAGGAACACAGATAGGTGAAGTAGCAAAAGCAGGGTCGGGTTTCATTTTATCTCTAAGTGATTCTTTGTTGCATTTAACTAATAACCTCTTGATCTCATATCTGTCTTTGCAAGCTAAAATAGTGGCAGAAGATTCCATATCAAAAAGATAGCCCTCAGGGATAACAGGCATATTTTCATCACCACTATCATCATCGTATTCAGATTCAATAATTTCTTTTTCTCTAGCCCTAGCAATTTGTTCATCAAGAAATTCACCAAGGGGCACAGTAGTATCAGGCATAGAAGCAGTTTCATCATAAGTATCATGCATAGCAGAAGTGGCATCATCAATAACATGCGACATATCAGAACGAATTGCAGAAGAAGGTGTAGGTGTCGCAAACTTACTCATAACAGAAGGTGAATCAAGTGCAGAGCTAGATGGCAGTTCCTTACCTCCCCTCGTAGTTGAGGGATAGATCTTGTTTTTGGATCTCTCAAGTTCTTCATAGTGTCCAGCAGATATAAATCCCAAGTGACTTAGAGAATAGAGCTATGCTTCCCGGCAACGGCGCCAGAAATTGGTCTTGATAACCCACAAGTATAGGGGATCGCAACAGCTTTCGAGGGTAGAGTATTCAACCCAAATTTATTGATTCGACACAAGGGGAGCCAAAGGATATTCTCAAGTATTAGCAGCTGAGTTGTCAATTCAACCACACCTGGAAACTTAGTATATGCAGCAAAGTGTTTAGTAGCAAAGTAATATGATAGTGGTGGTAGCGGCAACAAAAGTAAAGACAACAAAAGTAATGTTTTTGGTATTTTGTAGTGATTGTAACAGTAGCAGCAGGAAAGTAAATAAGCGAGAACCAGTATATGGAAAACTCGTAGGCACCGGATCAGTGATGGATAATTATGCCGGATGCGGTTCATCATGTAACAGTCATAACATAGGGTGACAAAGAACTAGCTCCAATTCATCAATGTAATGTAGGCATGTATTCCGTATATATTCACACGTGCTTATGGAAAAGAAGTTGCATGACATCTTTTGTCCTACCCTCCCGTGGCAGCGGGGTCCTATTGGAAACTAAGGGATATTAAGGCCTCCTTTTAATAGAGAACCGGAACAAAGCATTAGCACATAGTGAATACATGAACTCCTCAAACTATGGTCATCACCGGGAGTGGTCCCGATTATTGTCACTTCGGGGTTGCCGGATCATAACACATAGTAGGTGCTTATAGACTTGCAAGATAGGATCAAGAACTCACATATATTCATGAAAACATAATAGGTTCAGATCTGAAATCATGGCACTCGGGCCCTAGTGACAAGCATTAAGCATAGCAAAGTCATAGCAACATCAATCTCAGAACATAGTGGATACTAGGGATCAAACCCTAACAAAACTAACTCGATTACATGATAAATCTCATCCAACCCATCACCGTCCAGCAAGCCTACGATGGAATTACTCACGCACGGCGGTGAGCATCATGAAATTGGTGATGGAGGATGGTTGATGATGACGACGGCGACGAATCCCCCTCTCCGGAGCCCCGAACAGACTCCAGATCAGCCCTCCTGAGAGGTTTTAGGGCTTGGCGGCGGCTCTGTATCGTAAAACACAATGATTTCTTCTCCCTTATTTTTTTCTCTCCAAAAGAAAATATATAGAGTTGGAGTTGGTGTCGGAGGGCATCCAGGGGGCCCACGAGGTAGGGGGCGTGCCCTAGGGGGGGCACCCTCGTGGACAGGGTGTGGGCCCCCTGGTCTTCATCTTTGGCGAGGATTTTTATTAATTTTTCTAAGATGTTCTGTGGAGTTTTAGGTCATTCCGAGAATATTTGTTTTCTGCACATAAAACAACACCATGGCAATTCTGCTTAAAACAACGTCAGTCCGGGTTAGTTCCATTCAAATCATACAAGTTAGAGTCCAAAACAAGGGCAAAAGTGTTTGGAAAATTAGATACGACGGAGACGTATCATGAGGCAGGGGACATGATGTTTTACCCAGGTTCGGGCCCTCTTTAAGGAGGTAAAACCCTAGGTCTTGCTTGGTTATTCTTGATAATATGGGTAGTACAAGAGTTGATCTACCACGAGATCGGAGAGTCTAAACCCTAAAGGCTAGCCTATGGTATGATTGTCTATTGTCCTCCGGACTAAAACCCCATGGTTTATATAGACACCGGAGGGGGCTAGGGTTACACAAAGTCGGTTACAAAGGAGGAGATATACATATCTGTATTGCCTAGCTTGCCTTCCACGCCAAGTAGAGTCCCATTCGGACACGGGACGAAGTCTTCAATCTTTTATCTTCATAGTCCAACAGTCTGGCCAAAGGATATAGTCCGGCTGTTCGGAGACCCCCTAATCCAGGACTCCCTCAACAGGGTAGGTGGCAGCATTAGCCACTAGGGAAGCGGAGTAGCAAGGGACGCTGTTGCCTACGTGTGCCGTCTGAGCGACACGAGTGGCCCGGCGCTCGGCACAGACACGGCGAGTGTCAGCCATGGGAACGACATAATGGCGGCAGAGCGAACGGTGGAAGAAAGGCTTCGACATGCCCCTACCTGGCGCGCCAATGTCGGATTCAGGGCTCCGCGGGCCCAAGAAAGGTTCAAACTCCGGGGTGTGTGTGCGAAGAACTCAACCTCTCCAGCCAACTAGTTCGTCACTCCCACGGCCTAGCTGGATGAACAAGAAAGAAGAGGGACACATCAGTTTACCCAGGTTCGTGCCACCTTGCGGTGTAAGACCCTACTCCTGCTTTGGGGTGGATTGGCCTCACAAGGGGCTGAGGATGAAGTAGTACAAAGGATGAACAACCTCACGAGGTCTGCTCTGGTGTGGGTTTGATCTAGAGAGAGCTCCCTCTCCACGGTGGTGGCTAAGCTATATTTATAGTGGCCTCAGTCCTCTTCCCTCGAAACGAAGGCGGGAAGGGATCCCACAGTAGCCAATTTTGAAGGGGGACAAGTAGTACATCTTATTCGGACGAAAGGTGGTCTTCGCCTGCAAAGTCTCTGGTCGTGACGTTGTGGTGGGCTCGGTGATGACATCCGTCCTGCTGTCCTGGCGGTCTTGGTCTCGTTGCAAGAAAATGGAAACCTTTGGCTGATTCCTTGGGACCCTGTGCTTGCGCTTGCCTCCTTAGCACCAAAGAGGAAACCTACTCCTCCGCAGCTTGGCTGTCATGGCTTGCATCACCTCAACCTCATGAGGTGGGCAACCGCATAGAAATCTCCACTCCTCAGGAGCCAGCCCGGGGGGGCCGCTCCCTCCGGAGGTCTTGATGTCGCCCGCCTCACGAGGCTTGGCCCCTCGCGAGGGTCTTGTCTTGGAGGTGTTGTAGAAGGTTCGTACCAGGCCGTCGATGAGGCCACGCCATGGGCCGCAGGAAGGCACGTCTGGGTACCCTGGTTCACAGAACACCGACAGTACTGTATGTAGTGAAAATATAAACTACTCGACCACTACTCCACCTCTAGTATTAGTACATATAAAAAGATATTATATAGGCTGGAGCTTCAGTGCTTGCTTGCTAAGGGCTGCCAACTTGCTTCTCACACTATCACCCTCTCTCCAGATCTAAAAAAGATGACGGTGGCCCCTCTCTCTCCCTCCTCACCAGTTGTCACAGATCCGCCAGGATCCTGTCCGTCGGGGAAGAAAAGGACGTGCAGCATTGACGCACTCGTCGTCGGCGAGCGAGGTCACACACTGACGACAAGGCCGTCCTCTCAGACCTAGCGCCCACGCGGGATGGCCTCCATTCCCAAGCTCGTTGTCGTAGTGTGTGTGGAGGACAATGACCATGAGCGAAGCCACTTTCCGCCGACCATTAGGTATGCTACCTCTTTTCGAACCATACCCTTGTTCTATTTCCCCATCTGCCACGTCGATGCATGTGGATCTTTTTACACTCCACCATCTCCCCAATTTGCTATCCTCTGCTCTGTTGGTCACGTAGACGAAAACCTTAATTTGCACTATTAAAGGAAACCCTACATCATGCAGACTAATCCATGTCTGGGTTGAATATGGAAAGGAAGGGAGAAAGTACTATCGAAGAGACTACGTATCGAACCCACATCTAGGTTGAAAAGGGGAAAATCAGTAGCTAAGGAATGAGTCTCATGTCTCTTGGTTGAAAAAGGGTAGAAATGCATGACAACGCAATAGAGAATGACTAGGTCGATCAGTTTGTTGTCCTCACATAGGAAAAAGGTGGCCACTGACAACAAAAATGGGACGTAATCCACATATGCTGCCTGGATATTTGTTGCTCTAGGCAACCATACCTCCCGCACCACTCTATGCGTCCATGGAGGTACATCGTACTGGTGCTCCCACTGTTCGAATGGGCCTCCCATGCTCTTATTGCCATTTTTCTGTTAGTATAACACCACCGGTAAAGTCAAGCAATGCTACTACTGAAGTGATGCCACATTTAACTAATGCCGTACTCAGTCTAATGCCACCGATAAATTTAAGCAATGCCAGTTAATGTCATTAGATTATTTTAGGGTTAGTTGTTGATTGTGGATGTATTAAACATTTTTCGGCTAAGGCATTCTAATGTTGTTGCACAGCCAGTATACCAACGATGAAACTTGTTACTACCTTTAGATTTTTGTACTGTTAATGCTTATAGATTACATACCTCACTTTCATAAGATAAGTCAATTTTTTTGTATAGTGTCACCAAAATGCCAAGGCGCTGATGTCATTTTATTTTGGTTAAATTGCACAAAAAATATGAAGAGAAGAGGAAAGGTCAAGAGTGGGCACCTCCTCCTGCGGCTGTTTTTTTGATTCGTTTAATCAAGTTTTTATGTTTGATCGATTATCAAGATTAGGATAGCAAAATTTTAGGTCCCCTCGAGTTCGAAATGATATTTACCTTAAAGGTACATGGTTTGCAATTTTTTATACTATAATTAGTTAATAATACTAGTTACCTTCATACATTTGTATTTGGTTTAATGATGTTGCACAGCTAGTATACAATTGCTAAAACTTGTTACCTTTACATTTTGTATAGTTAATGCTTATAGAAATCTTCCAGTGCTAGCTTATGGAAATCTGTTCACTAAAACCATTATACTGTACCCCGTAATAAAAACTACTCTACTGTTGCACTAGCCACTGGATTAGTGTATATTTGTACTATTCGAATGGTGTTGCATTAGCGTATGGACATATATAAGGTGTGTCAAGCTTTCCCAAATGTGTGCTCAAGAAAACTACTGCCTGTTTTTCTAACTACTAGATGTTTGGGTACTTTAAATAGAACAGTGAAAATGTCTTATATTAAGGAACAGAGGGTGTAGATTTCACTCAAATTATGTTGGTAAAGCTAGTCAGACCTTTGTTAAAATTAATGTTTATTATGTTATCAGAGGAGGTCTGCATGTTTGTCTCTAATGCTTGTCGATTACATACCTGACATCATGATGTAATGGTAAGTCATTTCCTTTTGTACAATGTCACTGAATTGTCAAGGCGGTGATGGCATTTTATTTTAGTTGAACTGTACAAAATATGCTCGAAAGAAGAGGAAAGGTCAGGAATGGTTCAATCATTCAGAAAATACTATGTATTCCTTCCTGACATCAGTCGTTGTTGCCTTATTTATTCCTTAAAACAGGTGGTTAGAAACAGTCTTGCTACCTTTTCCCATTAAGAAATGGGAATGCTTATATTTCAGAGTCTATGCTTCAACTAGTGCCACTTTTATAGTAATCACACTTTCAATAGTTGTGTAAACAGGTATGCTCGATTTTAGTGGAACTACACAAAAAGTCCAAATGGTTCAACATTATGAGCATGTTTTCTTCCAAACCGTTATATCCAATTGGTGGCACTATGAGCTATTCATTATGAAGGTACATGGTTTGCTACTATCTTGCTACTCTTTTTGTACTGTCATTAGATAGTAATATTAGTGGTTTGCATGTGAATTTATTTGCAGGGTGGACCTACATTGGAGGTGCATGACATGATTCAATGATTGGATGCTCAATTTTGGTTGTATCGATTTCACCTCTTCCATCACTACGAACATGGATTTCCTTGGTCTGATCAAGAATAGGTGCTATATTTTTGCTCTGTACCAGCAAATCAATTCAGTACGAAATTGTCCAGGGTAAAACATGATAGTATCAAATTGTCCAATGCAAAACATGATAGATGCTAAGCGGAAAAGACTAGCAGAGATGTGTTTAAACCGAAAATATGAGGTGGGTATATGTTTACTAGCTGCTTGATATTTGTGCAAACAGATGTCTGCCCGTCGCTATTTGGCAAACAAACAAAATGACCTCAATTTTGGTGGAACTGCACAAGAGAATAGTATAGTCACTACATGTAGTGCCATTTCAAAATAGACGCAGAAAGATTGAATAGTCACTTCATGGACTGTACAAAAGTAGTATTGTACTATTTATTGGCCAACACAGGTGCTTCATTGCTTTGGTCTGATTATATAATGGGATGGGTCCCATGCCATTATCAATGTAGTCAATAAACGAGAGAATTGCACGACGAGCGGCTGACACCAGGGACCCAGTAGCTCACCCAATTCTTTTTGTTTTTGAGACGGAAGAAGGGTGTCAACTGGGCTGCGTGGGGCACTCTGGCCTGTCTAGCAAGCATTTTATTTTATATTTACCATAAGACCAGCCCATTAGTTTTTTTCTTTCTAAAAATGGCTAGCCTAGTTTTTTTGTTCTTTCGCAGAATACCCAACCGAGGCCTACTTGCTTCTGTCAACCCTGCTGGGCTGCAAATCTTTCAAGACGAGGAGAGTATCATTCAGCTTGCCCAGAAAATGGGCTATCAATAATTAGAAAAGGGATGTACATTTTAAAGCATATCAAACTGACAATTAGTTTCAATTTTTTTTTCATTTCGAGATTTTAAATTCCATTGACTTTTATGCGTGGACAATTATTTGGATTTTATATTGATATAAATTTATTTTTCAAATTAGTTTGAATGTGACTCGAAATTTCGGGATTAAAAATAGTTCGGACCGCATCGAAATATGCAAAATTTCATAGAATCTTTTAACAGTGGCCACAATATGGACTGTAATGCTAACAAAAAGAATATGGGCTCGAAACAAATCCTTAAGAATTAGAAAATGGGTTGTATGATGTTTTCCACAGATTTGAGGCTGACTTGTGGGCCTATTATAGGTTGACGCGTATGCTTTCCTAAAAAAGGTTGACGCATACGCTTTCCTAAAAAAAGGTTGACACACACGCTAGGCCGTATCAACTTAGTCAACACACGAGAGCAGTGACTGTTGGATGTCCATGGAACGGCCGTCGTGCTTCTTCAATCTCTGCTCTTCCTGCTCCAGCCGCTCAAACCAGCGCCAGCAGGACTGCCCGCTCCCTCCTTTCGTGCCCGACTTTGCAGTGGCGCAGGCCTCACCAGCCCACCCTACTCCCACCACTGGCCAAGCCATCCTCTCCCCACCTGCACCTCCTATTATTTTCCAGCGATGGGAGCCTCACCCCGCAACCGACCAGTCAGCCCTCGTAATCCCATCAGCATGGGCATCCGTTGTTGTGGCTTCGCCGGCTCCTGGTTGTTCCCTTCCCGGGCCTCGTCGTCGTCTACCGCATTGGTGCTCTCAGCGCAGCGTGGTCAACAAACAAAAGCCATCGGAAGAGGGATGTAAGTGGAGAGGTTGATAGTAGGGACCAACACAAGAAAGTGCATCCTTATTACATGAAAAAATGATTGCTCCTACTGACAGCTGGGACCCGACAGATTTGGTGGCTGACTTGTGAACCTACTAAGCTCACGCGTGCGCACGGCTTTGTCAACGTAATCAACAAATGATTCTAGCAGCTTGACCATTGGATGTTAATCCAACAGTCGTGCTGCTTCTTCAACCTCTGATCTTGCTCTTGTCTCCGGTGGGCGGCTGTGCTGCCACGCACCCGAACCCGTCAAGTTTCCCACTCCTCTCTATCCGCGATTCTACTACCGCGTCTTCCCCATTTCTAGGTCGTTCCAGTCTAGGGCAGCCTTGGTGCGCTCAGCACGGTGTGGTCAACGTGGTCAACAAACAAGAGTCGCCGGAAGATGACTGTACATGGAGAGGCTGACAGTGGGGACGCACCACGCCCATGGGCGCATGCATGCAACTGCATCCTTTTTACCCTAAAAAAATAATCTTTTCTCCCCTGGTAGTTGGGACCCACCAGCTACATCTTCGTATGCAAGGAAGTGCGTCCTTATTACGAGCAAAAATATGATTCTTCCCCCTGACAGCTGGGACCCACCAGCTATATCTTCGGATGCAAGGAAGTGCATCCTTATCCTCCATGACAGCTAGGACCCACCCGGTTGAAGCGCACATCGTGTTGTCTGTCTGTTCGCGAACGTGTATGTACATACTGATTGATCGGTCTCTATAGCGATGAACTATGGCCGAGTAAGGAGTGGCACATGTCGTAGTGGAGGCGCAGACGTATCATGTCACACGGTCCCATCTATATCATTTACACATACATACAACCACGCTGCAAGAAAGTAAATATGGCTATGTACGTACATACAGGTAGGGTTTCGAACGGGTACTGCGACGTCGTCCCGTTCATCGGCAGCCAACCGGCTGGGTCACAACGTTGGAAATAACATCATGTTCATCGGGAGGTAACCGACTGGGTCGGAATGCGTCGTGTTCATCGGGAGCCAACTGGCTTGGACAAAACAACCGAAACAAGGTCTGGCGTACCGCAAAACGGAGGAAACGGACTTATGTTCGACCGCGTATATCCAAAATAGGGTCCTGTTCATCGGGAAGGGTCTGGTGTACCACAAACGGAGGACACAGACTTTTGTTCGGGAGCCTATGGTCTAAATGGGGTCCTATTGATCGGGAGGTGTCAGGGGATGAACCCTGGGCAGGCAACGGAACCCGGATCCTTTTCAAAAACATCGGAGCTGGCATCGACCCTCAATCAGGCTTGCCCTTGGCCGGGTTCCTCAACCCGGCCAAGCCCCGCAACCCGGCTAGGCCCGCTGGCGCATGCCGCCCGGCCCTGCCAAACCAAGACTTCCCCTACAAGCAGGCGCCCTCATGGGACGCTCCTCAACCTGGCCATGGGTCAGCTCCCGTCCCATCCAAGGCATACGATGGAACAAGTCCCCGTAAAAGGGATGAGCACGGCTACAGTGGCCCAACAATCCCGCCAACCGACAAGAGCGTGGCAACAGTGGCCTACCTACTCCGCTGACCAGGGTCGGCATGGCAACAGTGCACCCCTCGTCCTACTAATGCAAGCCGATGGCGACCAGGCGTCGCACCACTGTAGCCGAGGCGGCCCAACCACTTCGTGACGCACAACAAGACGAAGAACAGTGCCCCCTCACACACGGGGCCTGCGCCTGGAGAACCCGGCGAATCCTGGTACCCGGCGGGCCCCAACACCGGCTTCCTAGACGCTAACATCCCGGCCCCGCACCCATGTAACTTTACCATTGTAACCCTGGGGTTGACCTATAAAACCCCCAGAGACCTCCATGCAAAGGGTGGATTCTCAGTAGAATACACACACATACGGAGGAGGAGCAGCCTATGCTTTGGTCTGTCTTCCTCCCTTCCCAAAACAGCTCCAGGAGCAAGCTTGTAGCATCCGCGTATAAACCACTCTCGGCAGGACTAGGGGTGTTATGTCTCCAGAGAGCCCCGAACCGGGGTATGTCTTGCGTCCCTCGCTCGCTCATGCCGACCTCGCCTCTGGAGCCCACCGGTGCCCTCGAGCATGTCCCTCTCTTGAGTCGTCCATTGGCATCTACCGTGCGCCCACCACAACAGTTGGCGCCCACAGTGGGGTAGCTTGAGATCCCGGCCAGAGACATGTTCTAGAAGGTGCCCTTCATCGACTTCGATGAGCGCATCACACCCCGCGTGCTACCCGCTCCCAGCGCGCCGATGGCCGACGACATCGACTCGCTCATCGCCCTCTTCAGCATGTTGCGCATCTCTAACGCACCTGCGATGGATGAGTACCCCAGCGGGGTGCTCGGTGTCTCCGACTCACCCGTCCCACTCGGCGAAGACATCTCTGTTGGGGTGCTGGATCTCTGCATCTGGGTAGAGGTATTCGCCACCGACTCTGGCTCAACTTCGTCCAAGGACGCAGCAGAGCGCGCCAGCACGCCCGACCCAATGCGCGCCATGATGCAGAACCTCAGCGTCACCATTGGCACCAACGTTAACGCCAACAACGCCGCGGAGGCCCTGGCCCGGCTGCAGGAGGGCCGCAAGTGCCTGCCGGACGAGGCCGCGACTCTTTCTGCTATGCAGCGCCGATTGGAGTCCGCCCAGTGGGAGTGCGACGCCGCGTACGGCTTCACGCCAGCCGCCGGTGAGCCCAGCTAGGTGACTTAAGTACGAAACCCCGGTGCCGCCATCGGCCGCGCTCTCGGTGCGGTCCCGACCATCTTGAATGCACAAGTGCTCTCTGGGTGATTTTGGTAATTAATGTCAACATATCACATGTTGGACTAATATTTTCATCTAGTATAATTCAGATGAGTTCAACAGTGGAGTGGCAGGACACGAGGATGTGGAACCCCTTCAAGATGGTAAGGACACATATTGGCAAAAGCTCAAGACTCTACATTTTCATTTTAGTGATCCAAGATCACATTCAGTCCATAGGAAAAGCCAATAATATTAAAAGGGGATGAGGTGTTGCTTAATGGTCTACTTGCTCAAAGTGCTTAGTGATATGCTCCAAAGCCCTCAACCACTTTCTCAATTCCAAATATGTCCTAAACCTAAAGTAAAACTCAGCCCTACTGATTTGATCTATCCGGCGCCAGCGAGTTCACTTGACATAGCCACTGCCAGAAAACCCTAATCAGTTCAGTCTCACCGATGGGATCTCGGTCTCATCAAGATGGCCCTGCAAACTCTCTGTTACCTATTGCAGTTACTTTGGTCTCACCGAGATACACAGTCGGTACCACCGAGTTTGCTTGACCAAGTCTCTGTTTGCTTGTTGTTGAAATCGGTCTCACCGAGTTCATGCAATCGGTCTCACTGAGATGAGGCCTGCCCCTACCCTAGAACATCGGTCCCACCGAGTTGACCTTGTCGGTCCCACCAAAAAGCCTAGAGTTCACATTTTGAACCAGGTCGGTCTAACCGAGTTTCACTATTTCGTCCCACCGAGTTTGGTAAATTGTGTGTAACGGTTAGCTTTTGTGTGGAGCCTATAAATACCCCTCCACCCCCTTCTCCATTTGAGAGAGAGCTATCAGAACGTGCCTACACTTCCACTACTCATTTTCTAAGAGAGAACCACCTACTCATGTGTTGAGACCAAGACATTCCAATCCAACCCAAAGAATCTTGATCTCTAGCCTTCCCCAAGTTGCTTTCCACTCAAATCATCTTTCCACCATATCCAAATATGTGAGAGAGAGTTGAGTGTTGGGGAGACTATCATTTGAAGCACAAGAGCAAGGAGTTCATCATCAACACACCATCTATTACCTTTTGGAGAGCGGTGTCTCCTAGATTGGTTAGGTGTCACTTGGGAGCCTCCGTCAAGATTGTGGAGTCGAACCAAGGAGTTTGTAAGGGCAAGGACATCGCCTACTTCATGAAGATCTACCCAACTGAGGCAAGTCCTTCGTGGGCGATGGCCATGATGGGATAGACAAGGTTGCTTCTTCGTGGACCCTTCCTGGGTGGAGCCCTCCGTGGACTTGCGCAACAGTTACCGTTCGTGGGTTGAAGTCTCCATCAACGTGGATGTACGATAGCACCACCTATCGGAACCACGCCAAAAGTGTCCGTGTATCCTATTGCGTTTGCACACTCCAATCCCATCTCTTTACTATCTTGCAACTTGCATGATTTATTTTCCGCTGCTCATATACTCTTTCCATGCTTGCTTCAAATGTATTGTGAATGTTTAAACTTATGCTAAAACTCCACCCTAATTTGAACAACTTAAAAACTTCTACCTTTCTTTGTTGAGGGTCTAATCACCTCTGTATGGACACCTCTTCTCGATCCTTTCAATTGGTATAAGAGCTTTGGACTCCATTGCTTTGGTTTAATTACCATTGGAGGAAGATGGATGAGTCTACGATGGGGAGATTTAGACGTAGAGTGCCTGTACTTGATGGAGAATTCTTTAATGCTTGGAAAAATGAGATGCTTGAAATTTTCAATGAATATCACTTGAACAAGTACCTTACTAGCCCTTGTGTGCCCCTTGTTGATCCTTTGCATCCTACCCCCGATGAGTCTCTTGACATGATCCGCAATCTTAGGACTGTCAATCTTATTACTAGAGATTTGCCTAGAAATTTGATAGCATGCTTTCCTACTCTTGAATGTGCCTACACCATATGGAGATTTCTTGAGGAACGCTTTCCAGACTATTCCTTGAAAAATCTAGATGTGATTCTTCAAAAGTCCATTGCTATAAATAAGATGAACCCTAAAGATCCTATGTTTGGCAATTGTCTATTTGAGCTTCATGACCTTATCCGTGCCAAAGGAGATGTTGGAATCATTAGTAATATCATCTCGGAAGTCATTAGAATTCATAAAGATGAACATTGTCATGATCATAAATCTAATGAATCACTCTCTCTAGGTGATGATCAATCACAAGACGATGTTGAACATGGATACTATGATGAGGATGATGATAGTGACTTTGATCTCGATGAGTCTATGAGACACTTTGGTCTTATGGCTAATCTTCGTGGCTACATGGCTAGAGGAAAGGAATGGGTTCCTGATAGTGGATGTACCGATCACGTGACCGGAGACAAGGATATGTCTTGTGAGCTTGCTGAAAATAACGGCCCTCGAAAATATGTCACTTTTTGTGATAACTCAAAGGGTAAGGTGGTTGGCCTTGGTAAGGTGGCCATCTCACATGGCAGCTCCATGCAAAATGTTATGCTTGTTGAATCTCTTGGCTATAATTTTTTTCTGTATCTAGACTAGCTGACTTTGGATTTAATGTCCTATTTACTGTAGTAGATTGCCAAGTGTTTCGAAGAGATAATCATAAAATATTCTTTACCGATATACGTAGAGGTGACCTATACATTGTTGATTTCACTAAAAAGGCTCAGCCTGGAACTTGCTTAATTGCTAAATCTTCTAAAGGTTGGTTGTGGCACAGAAGGTTAGGTCATGCGGGCATGCGAAATCTTGATAAGCTTATTAAAGGTGACCATATCCTTGGAGTGAAAGACGTTATATTTGACAAGGATAGATTGTGCAGTGATTGTAAAGTAGGAAAATAGGTTGGAGGAAGCCACCCCATGAAGAACATCATGACCATGAGAAGACCACTCAAGCTGCTTCATATGGATCTCTTTGGTCCAAACGCCTATAAAAGTCTCAGTGGAAATTCGTTTGGCTTAGTCATGGTCGATGATTTACAATATTTACGTGGGTTTTCTTTCTTGATGATAAATCGCAGGTCCAAAAGATCTTCAAGAACTTCGCTAGGAAGGTCCAAAATCAATTTGAAGTGAAGATCAAGAAGGTTCGGAGCGACAACGGAACGGAGTTCAAGAACGCAAATGTGGACACCTTTCTTGACGAAGAAGGGATTTCACATAAGTTCTCGGCTAGGTACATGCCTCAACAAAATGGAGTTGTCGAGAGGAAGAACCGTACTCTTATTGAGATGGCGAGAACGATGCTTGATGAGTACAAGATGCCAAAACACTTTTGGGCAGAAGCAGTTGACACAGCTTGTCATGCAACAAATCGTCTATATATTTACATGCTACTTGGCAAGACGGCATACGAGCTTCTCACCGGTAACAAACCCCAAATTGGATACTTTCGAGTATTCGGCTCAAAGTTCTATATTCTTGATAAGCATCATTGCTCAAAATTTGGTCCTAAATCTCATGAAGGTTTCCTACTCGGTTATGGAACAAATTCTCACACTTACCGTGTCTACAACAATTTCACCCGAAAGGTTGAAGAGACGGTATATGTGAAGTTTGATGAATCTAACGGCTCACAAGTAGAGCAATTGCCAATTGATGTAGGAGACAAAGACCCTTCGGAAGCAATCCAAGACTTGTCTATTGGCAAGATCCGTCCAACGGAGGTTAAGGAGAGTACCTCATCCATCCAAGTGGAAGCTTCTACCTCACGACAAGGTGAACCAGGAGTTGACTCAGAAGCATCCACAAGTGGGACACGCCAAGATGAAGAATACGAGGAAGTACAGCAAGATGAACCACATCAACCTCCCGTTCCACCTCCACAAGAGAACAACAACACCAGCAATGAAGAAGGCCAAGAGGAAGAACAAGATGATGAAGAAGATGTTCCACCCCGACCGAAACAAAATCTCTCACGAGTTAGAGCAAGAGTGTCAAGAGACCATCCCATCGAACAAATCTTCTACGATATCCAAACCGGGAGAATTACTCGCTCTAAAACTCGTTTGGCTAATTTTTTGTGAATATTATTCATTCGTCTCTAGTATTGAACATATGAAGGTTGAAGAAGTGCTTGATGATCTGGACTGGGTGAACGCTATGCATGAAGAGCTACACAACTTCGAAAGGAACCAAGTGTGGACATTGGTAGAAAAGCCGGACAACAACCAAAATGTCATTGGTACCAAATGGGTGTTTCGGAATAAGCAAGATGAAGATGGACAAGTTGTACGCAACAAGGCTTGTCTCGTCGCTCAAGGCTACACTCAAGTCGAAGGTATGGACTATGCTGAGACATATGCCCCTGTTGCTAGACTTGATCACATACGCATCTTACTTGCTTATGACAATCATCATGATATCACATTGTATCAAATGGACATTAAAAGTGCTTTTCTAAATTGTGAAATTGAGGAGGAAGTTTATGTTAAACAACCTCCCGGCTTTCTTAATCCTAAGAAACCCGACCATGTTTACAAACTTCACAAAGCTCTTTATGGTCTTAAACAAGCTCCTAGAGCACGGTATGAATGCTTGACCAAGTTTATTATTGAAAAAGGCTTTGAGATTGGAAAAATTGATTCAACACTTTTTACTAAAAGGGTTAATGGTGAATTATTTGTGTGCCAAATTTATGTTGATGATATCATATTTGGCTCGACTAACCCTCATTTTAGTGAAAAGTTTGGAAGACTAATGTCTGAGAAGTTTGAGATGTCAATGATGAGTGAACTCAAGTTCTTTCTTGGTTTGCAAATCGAGCAAAGTAAGGAGGGTACCTTTGTTTCTCAAAAAAGTATACCAAGGACTTATTCAAGAGGTTCAACGTGCAAGAATGCAAAGGTATGAATACGCTCATGCCTACTAGTGGACATCTTGACTTGACTAAGGATGGCGAACCGGTTGACAAAAAGGTTTAATGCTCTATGATTGGTTCATTGTTATAGCTATGTGCCTCCCGTCCCGATATTATGCTAAGTGTGTGCATGTGTGCACGATATCAAGCGGCCCCTAAATAATGTCATCTTAAGGCTGTGAAAAGGATAGTGAGATACTTAATTCACACACCAAACTTTGGCATTTGGTATCCTAAGAGGTCTTCTTTTGATCTTGTTGGCTACTCCGATTTGGACTATGTCGGAGACAAGGTTGATAGAAAGTCCACTTCGGGTACTTTTCAATTTCTTGGTAGATCTCTTGTGTCTTGGTCCTCCAAGAAACAAAACTCAGTATCCTTATCCACTACCGAAGCTGAATACATTGCTGCCGGTTCATGTTGTACTCAATTACTTTGGATGACCCAAACTCTTAAAGATTATGGGATATTGTCGGATTTAGGGTTCCGGCAGACCCTTGAGGTTCGAACACTGGGGTGCGCGCGGAGATTTCGCCTCCTACCTACCTGCACCCCTCCGCCTCGCTAAGATCTAAGCTATGGAAAGAACAACACAAGAGACACAGGGTTTATACTGGTTCGGGCCACCATTGTGGTGTAATACCCTACTCCAGTGTGTGGTGTGGTGGATTGCCTCTTGGGCTGATGATGATGAATAATACAAGGAAGAACATCCTCGCGAGGGTCTGTTCTTGGCTGGGGGGATGAACTGCTGGGAGGAGTTCAGTCACCCTTCTCTCTCTCTCTCTTCTCGATTGTCCCCCCTCTCTTAAAACCTCTCAACTCTTCACCTTCACCCTGCGGGTGGCTGGTCCTATTTATAGAGGCCCTGGTCCTCTTCCCAAATATCGAGTGAGAAGGGAGCCAACAATGGCGGGCTAATTTTGAAGGGGGACAGCTAGTACCAGTTATCCTGACAAAAGTAGTCTTCGCCTGCACAAAGCTCTGGTGGTGACGCCGTCTTGGGCTCCAAGATGACCTCCGTCTTGCAGTCCTCATGGTCTTGGTCTTGTTGCACCGAAATGGCAACCTTTTCCTGATGCCTCGGTACTCCGCGGCTGCGCTTGCCCCTTTTGCACCAAAGGGGAAAGGAGGACACTTCGCGGGCTGGCACCCGCCTGGCGCCCTTGGTCATCATGGCTTGCATCATGGGCACCTCGTGAGGTACCCCGCCTTGATCTCTCCGCCTCCTCGCGAGCTAGCCTGATGAGGCCGTGCTTGAGGAAGCTCCGCATCATCCGCCCCGCGAGGCTTGGCCCCTCGCGAGGGTCCTGGGTCTGTGTTGGTGAAGATGGGCCGTGCTGGGCCCCCCTTTGAACCACGCCACAGGCCGCAGGCAGGCAAGTCTGGGGACCCCCGTTCCCAGAACGCCGACAGTAGCCCCCGGGCCCAAGGCGCGCCCAGACTTGGCCGTGCAGGGAGGCGGAAGGGCAAGAGCGAAGTGCCACAGGCCCTAACAGCCTGCGGCCTTGGGCGCCGCGTGGCGGTTGATTGGACGTGGTCGCCTCCACTTCCCCAAGGTGCCTCGGCAACTGCACGGACTAGACAAGTCCCTGCATGCAAAGTGGGTCATGATTACCTGCAATCATGGAGGTCGGCGGTTGGCCTTCGCCGGCCATAAGTACGGAACAGCGCGCGCCCTTCCAGTCCGTCCCTCCTTGCTTCTCCTTCTTCCCGGTCCTTGCTCCGTCTTGCTGTGACGGCTCCGATCCGCCGGTTCTCGACGACAGAGAAGGGAAAGGCTCCCCGAGAGGAACCAGACCTGCTCCCGCCAAAGAAACGGCTCGTCCTCTGTGGCCCGGATGAGGGGGCCCATCAGGTAGTGTCGAGGCCTTGGTACGAGCGGGCACCGCCGGGGTTCCCGCTTCCTTTGTACGCCCACATAGAGGGCCCTGAAGGAGCTGATGCTGATCGCCATGGGCGGCGCCATCGTCGGTGCCGATGAGTCACGAAGGTGTGGGTCATCCCCCCTGGGGTCCACACCGAGGGCTCCTCCCGAGAGTTCGTGCTCCACGTCGCCATGCCTCTTGAGTCTTGGATTCACCTTCCTCCCTTCTTCGCCTCCATCATCCCGCAGGGAGAACTCTTGGAGCTTTGGCTACAGCACACCGGCTGCAGCACCCTCGCGACCGAGGCAGAGGTAGTGGTCGTTGCCTCGGGCGAGGTCTTCATGACTCGGGGCTGGAGTGAGATCGCCCGGGTTTGCAGGACAAGAGGCGCCCTCGCGATCCACTTGGAGTACGACGGTGCTTCGGTGATGTTCTTCAAGGTCTTCGATGCGAACGGGCGCCGGCTAGAGTGCTGCCCAGGGAGAGGTGCCCAGGACCCTGCTGCGGCGAGGATTGGGCCCGCTAACCACTCCCTTGGTGGCTCCTCAGGCGGTGGAGGCGTCGGAGGTCCCAGCGACTCCGGCGAGCTCTTCGCGACTCCGGAGACGAGCGACGACAGCTACGAGCCCTCGAGCCGGCGCCGCTCCTGGAGCTGGGCGGGCTCGTCAGGCCACCGCCGACTCTGATCTGGATGGAGTTGGCGCCGGTGCTTGACGGCCCACTATTGATGATGGTGTCTTTTGCAGGGGCGCGCGTAGTTAGTGTGCCTTTAGGATCTGTTCCCTGCGAGGAATCAAAGACGCGTCCCGTAGGGGTTTGTAAGGTGCCTGCGATCCTGTTTTGTTAATATAACCCTTGTCATAGAATTGTGCGAGTTGGTCATTCCGTTTTAGCTCAGTCCTCCCTTTCGAACCTCACGGGGGCTTGGTGCTCTGCGCCGACAGGTCCCAGTCCCAAGGCAGCTTCAGCCGACGCTGGTATGCCAGGTCGCGATGCCGTGGTCAAGGCCAGGAGGTGAGCGACCCGAAGTCCGGTAAGAGCCCCTGACTCGCGATGCTTAGGAGGTCCCCTTTGGCGCTCAAGCAGCCGTCGTTCGGTGAGAAAGGAGAGCAGCGTCGCTAACACGGGATTGCATTAGGTGCGGGGATGATGCCACGATAGCTGGCGCTTCCGGGTGGTGACTTATCTCGAGAATCAGGGGCCGCTCTCTGGTGTGTCACCGGGTCCGTGCATCGGCAAGCATGAGGTTTCTTGGCGAGGTCCTTGCGTGTCCCACCCCTCTCGCCTTTGCTCCCCTTTCTGCTCTACGTCCTCGGGTCCCGGCCCTCGAGCGAGTCTCAGCCATCGCTGGTATGCCAGTCGCGATGCCGTGGACAAGGCCAGAGGGTGAGGGCTGGAGAGCCAGTAGGAGCCCTGAGTCGCGATGCTCTGGCACCCCCCTTTAACGTGCAAGCGGTTCGCGCGGACGAGAGTGAAGGAGACACCGCAAGGGCCTCGCCTGACGCAGCTCCTTCAGGAGATCCTGTAGATCCATTATAGAAAAAACGAGAGGGTTGCCATGACAATTGACAGTCAGCCGTTGGTTGCTTCCGAGGGGTAATGAGGCACTGAAGGCTTGACGAGGTGGCGCCATGCGGGGCTGCCGCGGCCAGAGCTCAGCCATTCAGGTTTGTCGGCGTTGCAGGGACGGACCCATGCGCAAGCGCCGTGTCGTTTGGAAGCAGTTCCGTTAGTTGAGCGGGCAACTAGGTCAAGCACATTAGCCGCGGAGGAGTGGATTCATTTAAATAGATGCTGGGAAGGTGGACATCACTGGGTATGGCCCGAGCGACTTGGGGATCATGCAGCCCGAGGGGCGCCCCCAACAAGGTAAGCTAACAACATGAAATAAAAGGGATACACGCCGCAGGGACGGACCCATGCGGCCTGGGAATAATGCAGCCCTGGGGGGGAGCTCCCAGCTGGAAATGAAACTTGAAAGATGTCACCTGATGACGTTGAGGACGAAGGAGCGTTGGTGTAGCAGACTCAGTGGGCTGCGGAAGCCGATCCTCACGAGCCCCCAGGCCCAGGGGCCTCGGGAAGCTCCGGAGGCGCTGGCGGCTCCTCGCGGACCATCTCCATCCCCGCCAGGGCTGCGGAACGCCTGGCCTCTCGTGCCTCCGTGATGCCCCTCATGAGGCGCTGGTACATGACAGCCGCGTTCGGCAAGCCGTAAGGTATGCAAACGTAGCTGTGGGGTGGACCTCCGCAGCGCCCCACTCGCGAGGGCCAGAGGCGCTCCAGAGAGGCGACTCGGTTGAGCCCTGGTATGTCGATGCAGACGCGCAGCCCACCATCCTCGCCTGGATGGGGAGCCACTGCTGGTAGGCGGCGGCCGCCTTTCATGACTCTTGACTCTTGTAGCTCCTGAATGGCCTTGCTGACAAACTCCTGAGGGTCTGGCTCTCCTTGCCTTGTTCCTTCTTGAGGGAAACACGCTTCGAAACACGCCTCCATGTGGTGCCCAAGCGCCTCCCTCGTGACCCTAGCTAGGTCGGTGGCCCTCCAAGGGAGAGCCCCCGAGCCCTGCCTGAGGAGGGCGCCGGGCGCGCTTTCCTATGCGATGGAAGGAGGTTCCCCCTGGGCAGGCGCGGGCCCAGAGGGGCCTTCCTCCTGAGTGGTCGGGCCGGATGATGTCTTCTTCTTCTTGGGGGTGGTCTCGGGAGGCCTCCTACTTCCGCGATCCGGGTCTTCCAGTGACGCGGCCTGAAAGGCTCGTTCCAGGGAACACACCGCGTCCTTCTCTTCACAGGGCACCGTGAAGACTCCGCCACTTCCTGGCATCTTGAGGACGTTGTAGCCGTGGTGAGTTACGGCCATGAACTTGGCCAGCGCTGGGTACCCAAGGATGGCGTTGTACGGCAGGCGAATGTGAGCGACGTCGAAGTCGATGAGCTCGGTGCGGTAGTTGTCGCGTGCCCCGAAGGTGACAGGGAGGCGGACCTGCCCAATCGGGATTGTGGAGCCGTCGGTGATTCCGGAGAAAGGCTTGGTTGGCTGAAGCTAGCTGTAGGGCACTTGGAGATTGTTGAATGTTTCCATGGACAGGACGTTGAGCCCTGCCCCGCCATCGATGAGGGTCCTGGTGACCACCACGTTGCTGACGATTGGGGAACAAAGCATCGGAAGGACTCCGGCTGTAGCCGCACACTTGAGCTGATCTGCTGAGCTGAACGTGATGGCGCACGCCGACCACGTGAGAGGGCACGTGGCTTCGAGTCTGGGGAGGACTACATTCACTTCGCGGGTGAACTGCTTGAAGATGCGTTGAGAGGCTGGGGCTTGAGCCCCGCCCAGGATGCAGGCGATCGCGTGCGGCTCTGGGAAGCCCCCAGCCCCCTCGTCCTGGTGGCGGTCCTCGTTTCTCCTTGGCTACGGCGGCAGCAGAGGGAGGCCTGCGTTGCCTTGCGGGCGATCCTCGTGAGGCTGATCCCTCCAGTCTCCCTCGCGAGGCGGGTCTTGCCAGCGATCCTCGCGAGGTTGATCGCGCCACCCTCGGCGCGGGCCACGGTCTTCCCAGCGTCCTGCGTTCCTTCCTCCTCCTCGACCGTAGCCCCGGTCACCGCGGTCAGGGCAACGGCCGATCCTTCCTTCTCGCACGGCTCGGAGCTCTTGACATTCGTTGGTGTTGTGAGTGTGGTGGTCGTGGTACACACATTACCGGCTGCCCTTGGAAGGTTCGGGCTGATCTCTGCCCCGCTTGGTGTCTGGTTCTGCCGCGAGCACGGCAGCCCCCTTGCACTTCACATCCTTGGCCTTGGGCTTCTTCTCTTCTGGGTCTGCGGCAGGCAGCTCGAGGAGGGAGAGACGCCCTTCCTCAGCCCTGGCACACTTGGTTGCCAAGTTGAACAGCTCCAAGGAAGTGCACAGGTCTTCATGCATCGCCAGCTCCTCCTTCATCTTGACATCGTGCACGCCGTCGGAGAAGGCTGAGATGATGGCCTCCTCAGTCACCTTGGGAATCTTGAGGCGTGCGTTGTTGAAGCGCTGGATATACTTCTGCAGGGTCTCCCCGAGCTGTTGCTTGATGCGGCGCATGTCGCTCACGGCGGGTGGCCGGTCGCGAGTACCTTGGAAGTTGGCGATGAAGCGGGTGCGCATCTCGTCCCAGGAGGAGATCGTGCCTGGAGCCAGGTTTAGGAGCCAGGTGCGGGCCCCGTCCTTGAGCGCCATGGGGAACCAGTTCGCCATGACCTTCTCGTCTCCGTTCACAGCTTCGATGCCCAGCTCACAGAGCTGGAGGAACTCCGCAGGGTCAGCCGTGCCGTCGTAATGAGGAGGCAGGTCAGGCTTGAACTTGCCGGGCCATGTGATGTTGCGTAGCTCGGTGGTGAAGGCGCGGCAGCCTGCTGTGGCCACAGGAGGCCTTGGGTGACGGAGAGCTTGGTCTTGCATGTCCCCACGCGCTGCAGCTGGGAGCAGCGCGGGGTCTTGACACGCGGGAGCAGGAGCATGGCCGCGACGTGCTGGAGCAGGGAGCTCTCGGGCAGCTTCTTGCGGGCGAGGGACTTCTTGGCAGCTCTGCTCTTGCCGCGCTGGCGCCTGACGGAGCGGATTCCGCCCAGGGGCCACGCGCCTTGGAGCCATGGCGCCTTCCTGAGGAGGAGGCGGCCGGGGTGCCGCCGGAGCATCATCGCCCGCGCGGGGCGGGGTGCGGTGCAGTGAAACGGACGGCGCAGCGGAGCCCCCTGCGACGCAGACGAGCTCGGCGACGCGGTCGAGCCATTCTTCATAGACGTCGTCGACGGGACGGTAGCGCAGGAGCTCGTTTGCCGCGATGAGCGCAGCTCAAGCCTCCATGGGCGCGCGGAGCGCGCGGGACGAAGAGCCAGCTGGGGTGAGCGAGGGAGTTGCGGTGCGGCCGTCTTGCCGCACGGACGGATGCTGAGACAATGCTTGCTGCTCGTCCCCTCCCGGGCCAGTCGCGGCGTTGACGGCAGGTGACGGGGAACGGCGAGGACGCCCGCCGACAGGGGCCGTCTGGGCGACGCGGGAAGCGAGAGCGGCCCGGCGCTCGGAGCGGGCCCGACGAGCGTCAGACATGGGCGTGATGGTCGGAGGAGAACGGGGTGGTGGAAGACGAATTCCGGCGCACCCCTACCTGGCGCGCCAAATGTCGGATTTAGGGTTCCGGCAGACCCTTGAGGTTCGAACACCGGGCTGCGCGCAGAGATTTCGCCTCCTACCTACCTGCACCCCTCCGCCTCGCTAAGATCTAAGCTATGGAAAGAACAACACAAGAGACACAGGGTTTATACTGGTTCGGGCCACCATTGTGGTGTAATACCCTACTCCAGTGTGTGGTGTGGTGGATTGCCTCTTGGGCTGATGATGATGAACAATACAAGGAAGAACAGCCTCACGAGGGTCTGTTCTTGGCTGGGGGATGAAATGTTGGGAGGAGTTCAGTCACCATTCTCTCTCTCTCTCTCTTCTCGATTGTCCCCCCTCTCTTAAAACCTCTCAACTCTTCACCTTCACCCTGCGGGTGGATGGTCCTATTTATAGAGGCCCTTGTCCTCTTCCCAAATATCGAGCGGGAAGGGAGCCAACAATGGCGGGCTAATTTTGAAGGGGGACAGCTAGTACCAGTTATCCTGACAAAAGTAGTCTTCACCTGCACAAAGCTCTGGTGGTGACGCCGTCTTGGGCTCCACGATGACCTCCGTCTTGCAGTCCTCCTGGTCTTGGTCTTGTTGCACCGAAATGGCAACCTTTGCCTGATGCCTCGGTACTCCGCGACTGCGCTTTCCCCCTTTGCACCAAAGGGGAAAGGAGGACACTGCGCGGGCTGGCACCCGCCTGGCGCCCTTGGTCGTCATGGCTTGCGTCACGGGCACCTCGTGAGGTACCCCGCCTTGATCTCTCCACCTCCTCGCGAGCCAGCCTGATGAGGCCGTGCCTGAGGAAGCTTCGCGTCGTCCGCCCCGCGAGGCTTGGCCCCTCGCGAGGGTCTTGGGTCTGTGTTGGTGAAGATGGGCCGTGTTGGGCCCCCCTTTGAGCCACGCCGCAGGCAGGCAAGTCTGGGGACCCCCGTTCCCAGAACGCCGACATATATATGTGAAACATGTTCCATTGCTTTGTGATAATGAAACTGCTATTAAGATTGCTCACAATCCCGTGCAACATTCTCGAACTAAGCATATTGAAGTTCCTCATCATTTCATTCGAGATCATGTTGCTAAAGGAGACATCGATCTTACGCATGTTCATACCGATAAGCAATTGGCAGATATATTCACCAAACCGCTTGATGAGAAAGTATTTTGCCGTTTGAGAGGTGAATTGAACATTATTGATGCCTCAAACTTGGATTAGAAACTCCATTTGGATGCATGCAAGGCATGAGCCTTTGTCTAATCCTTGATATTTCTCTTATGATGATGATCATATGCCTTGGATCTATATTTGTACCCTTGCATGTCATCTAACCCTTGTAGGTACTTGGATGAATCCAAATCTATGAGATTGCAACTCACTCACATCTTGAACAATCTCTACATCACCAAGTCTCTACAATATGGTGGTTGAAGACAAGGAAGCATGAAACCATTCAACATATCCTTTGACAAGTTCTTTATATCAAATTTCATTTGGTATCAAATTTCATGATTGTCACTTTGGATACACAAGTGCTCTTCCTTGCAAGACTAGCCCATGTAGGTAGATGAACTCAAATTACAAGTGGTGCTCCTAACCATTGATGAGCTACATCAACCTTGAGCATCCCACACAAGTTCAACTACATGGTCAAGATCAACACCACCACCCAAGACATGTTATTCCATCTTAGAGAAGCTTTACCCCAAGACATGGGTCAAAGCAGCTCAACAAGATGTGAATACATCAAAATGCTTAATCAAAAATGGCAACCCCATTTTGAGCTTAAACAATGAGTATGACCTATGATCATGTATTCTCACTTGACTCCTCAGTCAATATACTCTAACATAGGTGACTCTGTCGCCGACCAATTATAGATGAAGTTCTCTAGTGTTTTTCTGTGTTCCTGCTCTTATCTCTTGAATGCTTGTTCCCCTTTCAAAAAAAACTTCATCTAGATTTCTTTTCTTCTCTCTGTTATGTTCCGCATTCCCTGCATTTAATTCATTGCAAATCCTTCAGTTAATTCCCTCCAAATATTTGTGAGATCTTATTTGTCTAGTGAGCTGAGATGACAAAAAAATTCTTCAGTATGGAACTCGGTCTCATCGATTTATACATCACAGCTAGACCGAACTACAATGATACATTGTAGATTGTTCATCTGTTCAACCGATAAGGACAAACCCAGTCTGACCGATATGCATCATCTATGACACTGCCAATTCGGTGTCACTGATGAGAATAACTCGGAGTAACCACTTTCAGTACTGAGAAAACATTTTGCCATTGTCATTGTCATTTCTCCTTCCAGCCCCACCCAATGATTCTTGTCCTCTTCTAGCATCTTAAATTACATGCTTCTTTGTAATGTGACTCAAGGACCACACTTACCTGACTCATGCGCCAGAAGATCCCTTCTTGGAAATTGATGTCAAAGGGGGAGAGAGTTCACATCAAAGCTTATCACATAAGAGAGGAAGCACATCTTAGCTTCTCCAGATGCTTATAAACCATATAGGAGAGAAGCCATATGTCTTTAAGAGGTGAAAGATATGTTAGTAGATGTTTCTTTGTGTCTTTTTCTCGGATTTTCTTTGCTTTGATTTTCTATTCCCTATCTTCTCCCATTATCAAATATCAGATTCAGGGGGAGAAAGACACTTAGAGGAAGAAAATCTTTGGAATTAATTGCATATCTTTACCTCTTGGGGACATGTTAATATCCAAATAGAGTACTAAGTACTCACTCACTACATGTCATCCCAGTCTTGGTACTCTTGTGGTTTCCTGTTCTTGCTTTGTTTAGTAGATGTTCCTGTGTAATCTAACCCTAATTTCTCAGGATCATCTCTTCCAAAGTCAGCTCAAGACCACAAGGTAAGTATATGCATCACAATCATGTGCAGGAGGATCTCTTGCTAATGTACATATTGTTTGCATGAAGAACTCATGTACATGTAGGTATATTTTTCGCACTTCACATCATTTGCTCTGATGCATATAGCCAAGATACATGTAACTCATTACTTGCTCTGACATGTTTGCACATTCAAAAACTCTTATAATCTATCTTCACATGATTGCATACATGTAGGGGGAGCAAATGCATCATTGCATGTTGTTCCAAAGCTTTACTTGTTACACTTCATATCCTTATCTAAAAGCTTTGATGTATGTTGTCATCAATTACCAAAAAAGGGGAGACTGAAAGCACAAGTGCTCCCTTGGTGATTTTGGTAATTAATGTCAACATATCTCTTGTTGGACTAATATTTTCATCTAGTATATTTCAGATGAGTTCAACAGTGGAGTGGCAGGACAGGAGGATGTGGAACCCCTTCAAGATGCTAAGGACACATATTGGCAAAAGCTCAAAACTCTACATTTTCATTTTAGTGATCCAAGATCACATTGAGTCCATAGGAAAATCCAATACTATTAAAAGGGGATAAGTTGTTGCTTAATGGTCTACTTGCTCAAAGTGCTTAGTGATATGCTCCAAAGCCCTCAAGCACTTTCTCAATTCCAAATATGTCCTAAACCTAAAGTCAAACTCGGCCCCACCGATTTGATCTATCCGGCGTCACCGAGTTCACTTGACATAGCCACCGCCAGAAAACCCTAATCAGTTCGGTCTCACCGATGGGATCTCGGTCTCACCAGGATGGCCCTACAAACTCTCTGTTACCTATTGCGGTTACTTTGGTCTCACCGAGATACGCAGTCGGTACCACCGAGTTTGCTTGACCAAGTCTCTGTTTGCTTGTTGGTGAAATCGATCTCACCAAGTTCATGCAATCGGTCTCACCGAGATGAGGTTTTCCCTAACCCTAGCACATCTGTCCCACCGAGTTGACCTTGTCGGTCCCACCGAAAAGCTTAACGTTCACATTTTGAATCAGGTCGGTCTCACCGAGTTTCACTATTTGGTCCCGCCGAGTTTGGTAAATTGTATGTAATGGTTCGATTTTCTGTGGAGGCTATAAATACCCCTCCACACCCTTCTACATTTGAGAGAGCCATCAGAATGTGCCTACACTTCCACTACTCATTTTCTGAGAGAGAACCACCTACTCATGTGTTGAGACCAAGACATTCCAATCCAACCACAAGAATCTTGATCTCTAGCCTTCCCCAAGTAGCTTTCAACTCAAATCATCTTTCCACCATATCCAAATCAATGAGAGAGAGTTGAGTGTTGGGGAGACTATCATTTGAAGCACAAGAGCAAAGAGTTCATCATCAACACACCATCTATTACCTTTTGGAGAGTGGTGTCTCCTAGATTTGTTAGGTGTCACTTGGGAGCCTCCGTCAAGATTGTGGAGTTGAACCAAGGAGTTTGTAAGGGCAAGGAGATCGCCTACTTCGTGAAGATCTACCCAACTGAGGCAAGTCCTTCATGGGTGATGGCCATGATGGGATAGACAAGGTTGCTTCTTCGTGGATCCTTCATGGGTGGAGCCCTCTGTGGACTCGCGCAACCATTACCCTTCGTGGGTTGAAGTCTCCATCAACATGGATGTACGATAGCACACCTATCGGAACCACGCCAAAAATCTCTGTGTCTCCTATTGCGTTTGCACACTCCAATCACATCTCTTTAATTTCTTGCAACTTCCATGCTTTATTTTCCGCTGCTTATATACTCTTTCCATGCTTGCTTGAAATGTATTGTGAATGTTTAAACTTATGCTAAAACTCCACCCTAATTTGAAGAACTTAAAATTTTCTACCTTTCTTTGTTGAGGGTCTAATCACCCCCCTCTAGACACCTCTTCTCGATCCTTTCAATCTACGACACCACCATCAAGAACATGCATGCCGCGCAAGCATCCGCCATTGGCCTGGAGCAGCTATAGGGCGAGGAGCTGCAGGAGCGCCTGGAGCGCCTGACCGAGCTTCTCGGTGCTGCGAACACACAACAGGACCGCCTCGCCCGTCCCACGGGATCCGTCTTGCACCGCTCTAAGGACCCCGAGCAGCCAAACATAGCGTCCTCACTACTCCCCACCGGAGCTCATTCCGACCGCACCCGAACCCGGCGCAACCGCGCCCTAACGGCTGGAGAGGACTTGGGCGATGAACCAGCTCAGTAGGACCAGCGCCGGCAAGATCTTCCCCCGCAATCCGGCTACCGCGCTCGTCCGGCTTCGGTCGATCTGGCACCTTGCGACCCGGTCGCAAGCCGGCTAGGCCTACGTGCCATCGACGATGCCGACGCCCGCCATCGCCTCGACCAACTCACCCTTTCCTTCGAGCTGGAGGAAGACAACATTATCGGGTCGGCTTGCTTCGGCCCGCACATCTGGGATGAGCCCTTCCACAAAGGGTTCAGAGTGCCCCATGACACCCCCAAGTACAATGGCACCTTCAAGCAGGAGGACTGGCTCATCAACTACACCACCGCCATCAGCATCGCAGGGGGCAACCGCCGCCTTGCCGTGCGCTATGCCCCACTCATGCTTCTCGGTTCGGCCCGGACATGGCTCAACAGTCTGCCAGCCAGCAGCATCAATGCATGGGTCTACTTCGAGCATGCCTTTGTGTGCAACTTCATTGGCACCTACAAGCATCCCGGTTGTCCCAGCCAGCTCTCCATGCGCATGCAGGGGCCGACTGAAACCGATCGTGAGTACCTCACGCGCTAGACCGAGCTCCAGAACAGCTGCGAGGGCGTCCATGAGGTCGAAGCCATTCAGTACTTCACGAGCGGCTGCCGGGATGGCACCCTCCTGAAGACAAGCTCCTGCGCTCTGAGCCAACCACTTTGGCCACGCTCATGGTCATCGCGGATAAGTACGCCAACGCTGACTCCGCCATGAAGATCCAGGTGGTATTGGATGAAGTCGGCAAGACCATGACGGCGCCACCCCCAAGCGAGCTCGCGAGAACAGTGACCTGTAGAACAACTAACAGAACAACAAGTGCAAGGCTGACTAGCAGGCCCCTGCTATGAAAACTGCCTCGCCGCGTACGCCAAGCAGGCGCCTGCAACCGAGCCGGCCAGCAAGACGGCATGGCAACCCACCATGAGCTTCGAAGAGATGCTCGACACTCCCTGCAAGCACCACAGTGACGCGAGGTTGTCCATGCACATGCTCCGGTAGTGCGCCATGACCAAGCACATCATGAGGGGCGACATCCCGCCGCCTCCGGCTTTAGCTGCGGGAGTGGGGCAGCCGGCTCCGCCTCCTCCGCCCCGCCCCCGACAAACGGTGTGATGCGCGATGAAGTCTACCCCAACCAGAACACGAGCTATGTCATCTTCACCAGCCTCGGCGATGACAAACATAGCGAGCGCCTGCTTCGGCAGCGAGGTGAACACCGTCGTCCCAGCCTAGCCGGAATACATGAACTGGTCGAAGCGCCCGGTTATTTGGAGTCGGGATGATGATAACCCACAAGTATAGGGGATCGCAACAATTTTCGAGGGTAGAGTATTCAACCCAAATTTATTGATTCGACACAAGGGGAGCCAAAGAATATTCTCAAGTATTAGCAGCTGAGTTGTCAATTCAACCACACCTGGAAACTTAATATCTGCAGCAAAGTGTTTAGTAGCAAAGTAATATGATAGTAGTGGTACCCTGTAGCAAAAGGTAATGATAGAAAAAGTAATGTTTTTGGTATTTTGTAGTGGTTGTAACAATAGCAATGGAAAAGTAAATAAGCGAAGAATCAATATATGAAAAGCTCATAGGCAATGGATCGGTGATAGAGAATTATGCCAGATGCGGTTCATCATGTAACAATCATAACATAGGGTGACACAGAACTAGCTCCAATTCATCAATGTAATGTAGGCATGTATTCCGAATATAGTCATACATGCCTATGGAAAAGAACTTGCATGACATCTTTTGTCCTACCCTCCCATGGAAGTGGGGTCCTAATGGAAACTAAGGGATATTAAGGCCTCCTTTTAATAGAGTACCGGAACAAAGCATTAGCACATAGTGAATACATGAACTCGTCAAACTACGGTCATCACCGGGAGTGGTCCCGATTATTGTCACTTCGGGGTTGCCGGATCATAACGCATAGTAGGTAACTATAGACTTCCAAGATAGGATCAAGAACTCACATATATTCATGAAAACATAATAGGTTCAGATCTGAAATCATGGCACCCGGGCCCTAGTGACAAGCATTAAGCATAGCAAAGTCATAGCAACATCAATCTCAGAACATAGTGGATACTAGGGATCAAACCCTAACAAAACTAACTCGATTACATGATAGATCTCATCCAAGACATCACCGTCCAACAAGCCTATGATGGAATTACTCACGCACGGCGGCGAGCATCATGACATTGATGATGGAGGAAGGTTGATGATGACGATGGCGACAGATTCCCCTCTCCGGAGCCCCGAACGGACTCCAGATCAGCCCTCCCGAGAGGTTTTAGGGCTTGGCGGCGGCTCTGTATCGTAAAACGCAATGAATGCTTCTCTCTTATTTTTTTCTCCCTGAAAGCAAATATATAGAGTTGGAGTTGAGGTCAGAGGAGCTCCAGGGGGCTCACGAGGTAGGGGGCGCACCCCCACCCTCGTGGCTAGGGTGTGGGCCCCCTGGTCTTGATCTTTTGCCAGGATTTTTTATTATTTCCAAAAATTCGTTCCGTGAAGTTTCAGGTCATTCCGAGAACTTTTAACTTTTGTTTCTGCACATAAAATAACACCATGGCAATTCTGCTGAAAACAGCGTCAGTCCGGGTTAGTTCCATTCAAATCATGCAAGTTAGAGTCCAAAACAAGGACAAAAGTGTTTGGAAAAGTAGATACGACGGAGACGTATCAACTCCCCAAGCTTAAACCTTTGCTTGTCCTCAAGCAATTCAGTTGGCAAACTGAAAGTGATAAAGAAAAACTTTTACAAACTCTGTTTGCTCTTGTTGTTGTAAATATGTAAAGCCAGCATTCATGTTTTCAGCAAAGATTATGAACTAACCATATTCACAATAAAGCTTAGGTCTCATGTTTACTCATATCAATGGCATAATCAACTAGCGAGCAATAATAATAAATCTCGGATGACAACACTTTATCAAAACAATCATAATATGATATAACAAGATGGTATCTCGCTAGCCCTTTCTGAGACCGCAAAACATAAATGCAGAGCACCTTTAAAGATCAAGGACTGACTAGACATTGTAATTCATGGTAAAAGAGATCCAGTCAAGTCATACTCAATGTAAACTAACAGTAATGAATGCAAATGACATTTGTGCTCTCCAGCTAGTGCTTTTTAATAAGAGGATGATGACTCAACATAAAAGTAAATAGATAGGCCATTCGCAGAGGGAAGCAGGGATTTGTAGAGGTGCTAGAGCTCGGTTTTGAAATAGAGGTGAATAATATTTTGAGCGGCATACTTTCATTGTCAGCATAATAACCAAGAGATGGCGATATCTTCCATGCTACACACATTATAGGTGGTTCCAAAACAGAATGGTAAAGTTTATACTCCCCCTCCACCAACAAGCATCAATCCATGGCTTGCTCGAAATGAGTGCCTCTAACTAGCAACTGCCCCAGGGGGGTTTTTGTTCGCAATTATTTTGATTTAGTTTGCATAAAGCATGGGACTGGGCATCCCGGTGACAAGCCATTTTCTCATGAGTGAGGAGCGGAGTCCACTCCTCTTGAGAATAACCCACCTAACATGGAAGATACGGACAACCCTAGTTGATAAATGAGCTATTCGAGGATACAAAACAGTATATTTATTTGAAGGTTTAGAGTTTGGCACATACAAATTTACTTGGAACGGCAGGTAGATACCGTATATATGTAGGTATGGTGGACTCATATGGAATAACTTTGGGGTTTATGGGATTGGATGCACAAGCAGTATTCCCGCTTAGTACAAGTGAAGGCTAGCAAAAGACTGGGAAGCGACCAACTAGAGAGCAACAACAGCATGAACATGCATTAAAGTTAATGAACATTGAGTACAAGCATGAGTAGCATATAATCCACCATGAACATAAATATCGTAGAGGCTATGTTGATTTTGTTTCAACTACACGCATGAACATGTGCCAAGTCAAGTCACTCGAATCGTTCAAAAGAGGATACCACCCTATCATACCCCATCACAACCATTTTAATAGCATGTTGGCACGCAAGGTAAACCATTATAAGCTCCTAGCTAATTAAGCATGGCATAAGCAACTATAATCTCTAATTGTCATTGCAAACATGTTTATTCATAATAGGCTGAATGAGGAATGATGAACTAATCATATTTACAAAAACAAGAGAGGTAGAGTTCATACCAGCTTTTCCCATCTCGGTCAGTCCATCATATATCGTCATAATTGCCTTTCACTTGCAGGACCGAACGATGTGGATAATAATAATAGTGCGCGTGCATTGGACTAAGCTGGAATCTGTAACCATTCAATAAACGGGAGAAGACAAGGCAATATGGGCTCTTTTGTCAGATCAACGATAATGCATATAAGAGCCACTTCAACAATTTAATCATGGTCTTCTCCTATCAACCCCCAAATAAAAGAAAACAAATATAACTATTTACACGGGAAAACTCCCAACAAGCAAGAGAAGAACAGGAAATCTTTTTGGGTTTTCTTTTTAATTACTTCTACAAGCATGGAAATTAAAACTAGCTAAAAGCTACAACTTATTTTTTTGGTTTTTCTTAAGGTTTATCAAACACACAAGAAGAAAGCATAAAAAAAGAAATAAAACAGCACGGTTATTACAATGAAAAAGTATGAGCACTGACATCTAGCAATGAGTGTGTGAACATTAATGTAATGTCAGTGAGAAATACATACTCCCCCAAGCTTAGGCTTTTGGCCTAAGTTGGTCTATGGCCACGGTTGGCCTGGCGGATATCCATAGTAATAGTTGGGGTCGTACTGCGATGGAGCGGCTATTGCCTCCTGAGCTGCAGCATGGCGGTGAGCTGCGTCTGCCCTTCTCTCGTACTTATCTGCCTCCTCTCTGGTAATAAAATGTCTTCCTTTTGCCTGATAATCAAAGAAGGCAGGAGCAGGGAGAGTAATACGGACAACATGACATTTGTCAAAGATGAAGCGATAGTGGAGAGGTGATTCATTCCTCTCGACAAACTGGTGGTGAACCATACCATTAAAGTCTAGGTAAGCAGGAGGTAATTCAATATCATCATTACGTATGGTTACACCAAGAAAATCAGCTAAGCGGGTTGCATAAATTCCTCCAAAGAAATCTCCATTAAATCTATTGTGATGCAACCTACGTGCAACAATTGCTCCCAAATTATAAGATGTGTCTCCTAACACAGCACTCCTAAGAATACTGAGGTCAGGGACACACATATGACATGCTTCATCTTTACCATTTATGCTCCTACCTATGAAGAGAGCAAAATAATGTATAGCAGGAAAATGAATGCTCCCTATGGTAGCTTGTTCTATGTCTCTAGATTCCCCCACAGTTATACTAGCAAGAAAATTTCTAAATTCAGATTTGCGGGGTTCACTAGCACTATCCCATTGTGGAAGTTTGCAAGTAGTGGTAAAATCCTCTAAGTCCATAGTATAAGATTTTTCATAAAGATCAGACAGGACAGTTGGAGAATTACGTGAAGATAAAATTTTAAACGTCCTCACAAAGGAACTAGTGAGATAGTGGAACAGGCGGCACTTTTCTTCCTCGAAGCTCACAAGATCAGCGTTACACAAATATGCGTTAAATTCTTCCTTAATTCCCGCTCGATCCATAAAGTTCTCTAAAGGCCATTCATAGGGCCGCAATGGAGCGTCCCTTGGTGGCTCATCATCAGCATCACGCATTGCAAGCCTGGGCTCTTGTTTCCTTGAAGAGCCACCTTGGTACATTTTCCTAAACATATTTCTTCCTCTGAAAAATTTCTGAATTTTTTAGTAACTTCAAATAAAAGTGAGCCAAGGTCAACAAAATTGATAGCAACAACTCCTACAAGTGCCTAGAGCCTATATCATGCATCAAGACTACTCGGAACCACATAAATTTGGCATGCAAGCTCAAGAACAGGGTCACCTAGGCAGCACAAATTTGCAATGAATAAAGCACTAGAACAAAAACTAATTGGACCAATGGAGGAGTCACATACCAAGGAACAATCCCCCCAAGCAGTTTTGTGAGAGGTGCTTTGAGCAAGGGGATCGAAAATGGCAGCAAAATGAGCTTGGACTCAGGTTTGAACTGGATAATCGTGTTTGTGGGAGGAAGAAGGAGTGTGTGGGTGTAGGAATAAGTGGTGGAGGGCCACCGTGGGCCCACGAGGTAGGGGGCGCGCCCAGGGGGTAGGGCGCGCCCTCCACCCTCGTGGCCAGGTGGATGCCCCCCTGCTGTGTTCTCGGTGCCAAATATTCTCAAATATTCCAGAAAAAATCATATTTAAATTTCAGGGCATTTGGAGAACTTTTATTTTTGGGGTATTTTTATATTGCACGGATAATTCAGAAACAGACAAAAAATACTATTTTTATTTTATTTAATATAAATAACAGAAAGTAAAAGGAGGGCACAGAGAGTTGTGTTTTCTAACTAACAAGGTTGATCAAGTCTTGTTAACAAACTCATTCCGAGTAACATGGAACCGGAGAATTTTCGAATAACACTACGTTACCTTAAAAGGGATATGCACATCCCCAACAATAAGAATATCATATTTCTTCTTGACACTACGTAGAGGAAATTCAAAACCTCCAAAAATAATCGATGGAATTTTTCCAATAGAATTAATACTATGGACTTGAGGTTGTTTCCTCGGAAAGTGTACCGTATGCTCATTACCATTAACATGAAAAGTGACATTGCCTTTGTTGCAATCAATAACAGCCCCTAAAGTATTCAAAAAGGGTCTTCCAAGAATAATAGACATACTATCATCCTCGGGAATATCAAGAATAACAAAGTCTGTTAAAATAGTAATGTTTGCAACCACAACAGGCACATCCTCACAAATACCGACTGGTATAGCAGTTGATTTATCAGCCATCTGCAAAGATATTTCAGTAGGTGTCAACTTATTCAAATCAAGTCTACGATATAAAGAGAGAGGCATGAAACTAACACCGGCTCCAAGATCACATAAAGCAGTTTTAACATAGCTTCTTTTAATGGAGCATGGTATAGTGGGTACTCCTGGATCTCCTAACTTCTTAGGTATTCCACACTTAAAAGTGTAATTAGCAAGCATGGTGGAAATTTCAGCTTCCGGTATCTTTCTTTTATTAGTAACAATTTCTTTCATGTACTTAGCATAAGGATTCATTTTAAGCATATCAGTTAATCGCATACGCAAAAAGATAGGTCTAATCATTTCAGCAAAGCACTCAAAATCATCATCATCTTTTTTCTTGGATGGTTTGGGAGGAAAAGGCATGGGTTTCTGAACCCATGGTTCTCTTTCTTTACCATGTTTCCTGGCAACAAAGTCTCTCTTATCATAACGTTGATTCTTTGATTGTGGGTTATCAAGATCAATAGCAAGTTCAATTTCTGTATGATTATCATTGCTAGGTTGAGCATCAACATGAACATTTTCATTAACATTTTCATTAGGTTCATGTTCATTATCAGATTGTGTTTCAGCATCAGAAATAGAAATATCATTTGGATTCTCAGGTGGTTCAGCAATAGGTTCCCTAGAAGCATGCAAAGTCCTATCATTTTTCTTTTTCTTCTTTTTAGAAGGACTAGGTGCATCAATATTATTTCTCTGAGAATCTTGCTCAATTCTCTTAGGGTGGCCTTCAGGATACAAAGGTTCCTGAGTCATTTTACCGGTTATAGTAGCCACTCTAACAGCATAGTCATTATTCTTACTATTCAATTCATTGAGCACATCATTTTGCGCCTTAAGTACTTGTTCTGCTTGAGTGGTAACCATAAAAGCATGTTTACTAATGAGTTTAAGTTCACCTTTAACTCTAGACATATAATCACCCAAGTGTTCAAGCATATAAGCATTTCATTTTAACAGTCTACCAAAATAAGCATTAAAATCTTCTTGCTTAACCATAAAGTTATCAAATTCATCCAAACATTGACTAGCAAACTTAGTAGGAGGGATTTCAGCTTTATCATATCTATAGAGAGAATTTACCTTTACTACCTGTGTTGGGTTATCAAGACCATGAGTTTCTTTAATAGGTGAGGGATTAAGATCATATGTTTCTTCAACAGGCGGTAAATTAAGACCATGTATTTCTTCAATAGGTGGTAAATTCTTAACATCTTTAGCTTTTATACCCTTTTCTTTCATAGATTTCTTTGCCTCTTGCATATCTTCAGGACTGAGAAATAGAACACCTCTTTTCTTTGGAGTTGGTTTAGGAATTGGCTCAGGAATTGGCTCAGGAGCTGGCTCGGGAAGTGTCCAATTATTTTCATTTGTCAACATATTATTCAATAGAATTTCAGCTTCATCCGGTGTTCTTTCCCTGAAAACAGAACCAGCACAACTATCCAGGTAATCTCTGGAAACATCGGTTAGTCCATTATAAAAGATATCAAGTATTTCATTTTTCTTGAGAGGATGATCAGGCAAAGCATTAAGTAACTTGAGAAGCCTCCCCCGAGCTTGTGGGAGACTCTCTTCTTTAATTTGCACAAAGTTGTATATATCCCTTAAAGCAGCTTGTTTCTTATGAGTAGGGAAATATTTAGCAGAGAAGTAATAAATCATATCCCGGGGACTGTACACACAACCAGGATCAAGAGAATTAAACCATATCTTAGCATCACCCTTTAATGAGAACGGAAATATTTTAAGGATATAAAGGTAGCGAGATTTCTCATCATTAGTGAACAGGGTGGCTATATTATTTAATTTACTAAGACGTGCCACAACAGTTTCAGATTCATAGCCATGAAAAGGATCAGATTCAACCACAGTAATTATATCAGGATCAACAGAGAATTCATAATCCTTATCAGTAACACAGATAGGTGAAGTAGCAAAAGCAGGGTCAAGTTTCATTCTAGCATTAAGAGATTGCTCCTTCCATTTAGCTAATAACCTGTTGAGCTCGTATCTATCTTTGCAAGCTAAAATAGCTAGAGCAGCTTCTTTTTCCAAAACATAACCCTCAGGAATAACAGGTGATTCATATTTATTAGGGGGAGAGTCTTCATCATCACTTTCATCAATGTTATCAGTTTCAATAATTTCATTCTCTCTAACCCTAGCAAGTTGTATTGAGACCAAGACATTCCAATCCAACCACAAGAATCTTGATCTCTAGCCTTCCCCAAGTTGCTTTCAACTCAAATCATCTTTCCACCATATCCAAATCTGTGAGAGAGAGTTGAGTGTTGGGGAGACTATCATTTGAAGCACAAGAGCAAGGAGTTCATCATCAACAAACCATCAATTACCTTTTGGAGAGTGGTGTCTCCTAGATTGGTGTCACTTGGGAGCCTCCGTCAAGATTGTGGAGTTGAACCAAGGAGTTTGTAAGGGCAAGGAGATCGCCTACTTCGTGAAGTTCTACCCAACTGAGGCAAGTCCTTCGTGGGCGATGGCCATGATGGGATAGACAAGGTTGCTTCTTCATGGATCCTTTGTGGGTGGAGCCCTCCATGGACTCGCGCAACCGTTACCCTTCGTGGGTTGAAGTCTCCATCAACGTGGATGTACGATAGCACACCTATCGGAACCACGCCAAAAATCTCTGTGTCTCCTATTGCGTTTGCACACTCCAATCACATCTCTTTAATTTCTTGCAACTTGCATGCTTTATTTTCCGCTGCTCATATACTCTTGCCATGCTTGCTTGAAATGTATTGTGAATGTTTAAACTTATGCTAAAACTCCACCCTAATTTGAAGAACTTAAAAATTGCTACCTTTCTTTGTTGAGGGTGTAATCACCCCCCTCTAGACACCTCTTCTCGATCCTTTCAATCTATGACACCACCATCAAGAACATGCGCGCTGTGCAAGCAGCCGCCATTGGCCTGGAGCAGCTACAGGGCGAGGAGCTGTAGGAGCGCCTGCAGCGCATGACCGAGCTTCTCGGTGCTGCGAACACGCAGCAGGACCGCCTCGCCCGTCCCGCGGGATCCGTCTCGCACCGCTCTAAGGACCCCGAGCAGCCAAACACAGCGTCCTCACCACCACCACAGGAGCTCATTCCGACCGCACCCGAACCCGGCGCAACCGCGCCCTAACGGCTGGAGACGGCTTGGGCGATGAGCTAGCTCCGGAGGACCAGCGCCGGCAAGATCTTCCCCCGCAATACGGCTACCACGCTCGTCCGGCTTCGGTCCACCTGGCACCTTGCGACCCGGTCGCAAGCAGCCTAGGCCCGCGCTCCATCGACGATGTCGACGCCCGCCATCGCCTCGACCAACTTGCCCTTTCCTTCGAGCTGGAGGAAGACAACATTGTCGGGCCGGCTTGCTTCGGCCCGCACATCCGGGATGAGCCCTTCCACAAAGGGTTCACAGTTCCCCATGCACTACAAAAAAATACACTTCCGTGATGATATGTGTTTGTCACAGTAGGTCGCTTTTTTGTCATGCATGTACATCCATGACAAATTTATGACAGAATCAAGATAGTCATACCTATGCTGTCGTAGAAGTGTTCCATGACATTACCAAAATTATCATCACGGAAGTGTCCACTTCCATGACAATAAATCGCGCGTCACATAAGTGCTTTCGTCAAGGGTGACCGACACGTGGCATCCACCGTAACGAAACACCGTGAAGCTATCAGGACGGGTTTTGGATCCGATAACCTGTTAACAGCCCTGACCAATGGGGATTTTCCACGTGTAAAATCATCATTGGCTAGAGGAAACACGTGTCGGCTCATCGTTGGGACAGATGTCATCCACTCACTGGACAGAAGGCGCCTATGATACGTTGACATGTGGCACGGCCCAACAGTGGCCCATTCCTATGAAAAGGCCGGCCCCTTTGACTTGGTCAAAAGCTGGCGGGCCGGCCCATGGAAAGCCTGTTAACGGCCTGTTCGCATATAGCCCATTTACAACCCGCTAACCCAAGGCCCGTTACGCCCTATCCGAATTAGGCCCAGTAGCGTCATTTGGGCCGTCCAATAGATTCCAGTCCGTTTTCACTTCTGGCCCATGTATAGCCCATGATGTCTTTCGGCCCATATGAGGCCCTTTGTAACTCTTGGCCCATTAGCGGCCTGTGCTAAAACTGGCCCGTAATGAACAGTGTATCACTTTATACCCATTAACGGCCCGTTATTCCGTTGGGCCGTCTCCAGCCCATGTTATCTTTCGGCCTTCTCAGAGCCCATTTATTCTTGGGCTCATTTCCAGCATTCGTTTACTTACGGCCCGTTACTGTCATTTTCTGCTTGTGGGCCAAATTCAGCCCGTGGTTACAGTTGTCCCGTTTGTGGTCCGTTAATACGTTGGCCCGTTTTCATAGCGTCATCAAATACGGCCTATTAATGATGGCCCGTTATGGTCGTACCATGAACGGACGGTTCCAACTCTAGCCCGTTTAGAGCTAGAATGCGGTCTATTTGGCCCATGTTTGACCAATCGATCATACGGCCCGTATAAGGCCCATTGATGATACGGCCCGTAGAAGGCCCATTGATGATACGGCCCGTAGAAGGCCCATTGTTTCTACGGCCCGTAGAAGGCCCACTGCTTCTACGGCCCGTAGAAGGCCCACAGTTTCTACGGCCCGTAGAAGGCCCACTGTTTCTACGGCCCGTAGGAGGCCTAGTGTCACTACAGTAAATATTAGCCCATGGTTATTGTGGCCTAGTTTTAAAAAATAGGTTATTGTAGCCACTAGCAAACCGCAGAAAAAGAACTGCACTGACTACAAGCAAACAAATAAGCAAGACAACAAGGAAATAAATAAGCAAGCAACTTACACTAGGCTATCACGGCTATTACACATATTACATCCACTGGGCATCAAAGTTCGCCACCAGTGCAAATATAGGGAACACAGCCAGCATATAAACGCCGCAGCAAAACAAGTCCAGAACTGAAACCACTTCAGAAGAGCTCAAGAAACAATATGCTGGGTACCCATAATGCTGGCAAGATGCTTAGCAAGCTTATTAAGTTTCTCTTGTTTGGCGCTTAAGTCCTCCAGCGCTTGCTGTTGCACCAGAAAGTATGCATCTGAATTCTACAGGGACTTCCTCAGCCCTTCGGCTTCCTGTCACATAACATCTGATCGATGTCTTTCAACTTGAAGTTGAGACTCAAGAAGCCGAACTGATTCAGGCAATGAGTTCGAAGAGCTGGTGCCAGCAGTGGTAGCCAGTAACTCGAACACTACATCAAGACAGGACTTTGGGGTTGTCTCAGTGTCTTCAATATAGTTTTTATCAGCTTTCTTGGAGACCAACAGGGATGTCTCACTATCTTGAACCTTATCTGCATTACTTCCTTTACCATTGCATAACAGGGTACTCTTCTCCAATATTTTATCCGTGTTCTAAAAGAGAAACAAACAAACACATCTCAGGTTTACAATGTAGTATATGAAACTCATTTTGGTAAACCAGTTCAGTAGTAAGGTGGACAGGATAACAGCATGAAACAAACATATATCTTTGTAGTATGGTCACTGTATGGTCTATATCATTCTAGTTTATGTTGCCAAATCAAGATAGATACAGTTCGAATCATATCTATTTAAGACAAAGCAGCATAGACAGAATATAAGTGTGGGAAACTACATAGCAATAACAACACTTGTAATGTGCATGGCATGAGAACATAACTGTTTATTCAATTGAAACTGAAATCAACATAGAGCAAGTTACAACAGCAAACAACCAAACACGTTGAAGAAACAGGTTTAAAACACCTGTTGCACCATTGGAGTTTCAATTGCATCCTTTAAATTTGAAATTAGTTGGTATCAGTAAATACAGTGATGCAAGAGCAAAGTAGTATGAACCATAGCTACGGAACCTGACCTGAGAACAATTCTTCTTCTGCTTTAAGCGTTGACTTCGGGTTCGGAGTGGTGGTCCTCGTGATTTGGGCACTGCAGGTGCCTTACAAACTGCTCGTGTTTGAGTGCTCTGTGGTGGAGACGGTGCTGTGTCAACGGGAACTGGGTGTCTATCTGCTGGGGTTTGGGTTAGAAGGGGCGTAGCTGGTTCTCTGTCCAACTGGGTAGGGGTACAATCTGCATGAGTGTGGGTTATGTGTCGTGGGGCTGGTTCTTGGGCAAGTACAACCGTGGTTCTATCTGCATCAACAGGTAGCACGATCTTTTCTGAAGACCGTGTTTTTACTCCCACAGATACTGCCATCACTCCCTCCAATTGAAATGGCTGATAAACAAGAAAAGTAATTGAATGTATAGACATTGTAAGATAGACAGGTGCAATGGATAGTAGGGAAGAAAACATGACATGAAATAATTCACATTTATGTTGTCTAAGCAAATAGAATAGCAGGACATAATTTCACATATATGATGGCTAATTAAACAGGATAGCATGACACAATTTCACATGTATGATGGCTAACTAAACATGATAGAATGACATACTTCAAAATATGATGACTATGTAAACACGATGACATGATATAACTATACGATGTGTCTATTAAAGTGGTTGGCATGCCATAAATCACAAACATGTCGTCGATGGAAACATGATGGCATGATATAATTCACGGATAGAATGACATAATTTAAATATGATGACTATGTAAACAGGATGAGATGATATAACTATATTATGTCTTTAGAAAATGGGTTGGCATGCCATAATTCAGATACATGCTGTCTATGTAAACATCAAGGCATGACATAATTCAAATATATGATTTATATACTAAGGAAGTGAGCAGAGGGAAATCGCATATATGATGTGTCAACTAAGGAGATGGCATTCGATATTGTGTATATGATGTAAAAACTAAGCATTGCAATACAACATATGCATTATATGAGTAATATAACCCTGCCAAGTTTGAGCATACACCTCAGGGGGATAATAGGACTGCTCATCTACCTCTAAATCCTCCTCTAAAGAGCTATCTGTAACCAGCAAGATATCTGCTTCAGCAGGTAGCATTGTCTGCTCTGAAGACCTTGTTTTCACTCCAGATTTCTCCATCACCAATTCAAATGGCTGATGCACAGGAAGAGTAGTTGAATATACAAACATTGTCGACAAAAGCAATGAGAAATACAAAAAAAGGACGGCATGATATAATTCACATATATGACGCTTGCCTAAACAGCATGGCATTGCATAATTCACATACATAATGCCTTGCAACAAGATAACATTGCATAATTCACATATATAATGTCTTGCAACAAGATGGCATTGCATAATTCACATATATGGTAATTAGACACTAAACAGGTGGCATTCACACAAAGCATGTCTAAACTAAGCAAATGACATAGCAATGCAAGATACCATATGCACGATATGAGCAACATAACCCTGCCAAGTTAGGGCATGCACCTCGGGGGGGGGGGGGATATGACTGGTCATCTATCTCTGAATCCTCTAAGGAGCTATCGGTAACCAGCAAGACATGCGCTTCGTCAGATAGCATTGTTTGCTCTGAAGTCCTTGTTTCCACTCCAGATTTTTTCCATGACCATGCCAAATGGCTGATGCACAGGAAGAGTAATTGAATGTACTAAAATTGTTGACAAATTTAACACATAATAAAAAAATGATGGCATGATATAATTCACATATAAGATGACTAGCTAACCAGGGTGGCATTGCAAAATTCATATATATGATGCCTGGCTAGACAAGATGGCATTGCTTGATTCACATATACGATAAAGCAACTAAACAGATGGCATTGACACAAAGCATGTCTAAACTAAGAAGATGACATCTTTAATGTATATAGTAAGCAATGCAATGCACCATATGCATGATATTACCAACATCATAATGCCAAGTTAGAGCGAAGACCTCATGGGGTAAATAGGAGTGGTCTTCTCCTTCTGAATCCCCCTCATAACAGTTATCTTCCTCTTGATTACAATCCGAAATGGGTGGAGGGGGCTGCCTTTGCACCCACCATGGAACGACGTCTGCATGAAATTTTATTGCCACGCAAGGCTCGTCTCTTTTGCTCTACATGATCAGTTCCATTGTGTACAATAACTCGCATGCATAGGAATAAAACATAGTGAGATTATGTAAGGAGTGCATGCACAAATCCAGAGTGATGGTAGCAAACTATGGATAGACCCAAAACCAATGATAGCAGGCAGATAATAGCTTTAGTTAAAAAATACAGATAATGGCTCCTTTAATGTTTGTTTGCACCCAGCATGAAACTCATAGTAGACACCAGAGATTAACCAGATAGTAGACATATAGTACTGATTGCTGCCCCAATATGTACCCCACAACCATTTAAAAACTCAAGTTTCAGCATTAGTTTGGACCTGACTTGGAGTCTAATAGGTGAACACGACGATAATGTAGCATGTCATCATATTAAGCGACGCATAACGTAAGCAGACACGGAAGAGTGCGACCTCTCTTGTGGTCCCGTGTAGTCCTCAAGGTCATCTGTTCAGTTGATGATGGTAATGCAGTTGCCGTGGCTGCCGGCGGCGGGGAAGAAGATCTGAGGTGGCGAAAGACAGTCTGGAGAGCGGATCCCTGCTGTGGTGAACCCTTCCGTCGTTGGAGTAGCTGAGCTGGGGTGGAACACAGTGCCGCTAGAGCAGGACAAACCACACAAGGTTTTCATTGACACATATCTATAACAGAAGTAATTGAGTAAGGGATTGTTTGAATTTGAGGATTCTAACAATGCAGGGATAGGAAATAGACAGGAATAGGATAGGAATGCACGTGCAAAACAGAGAATTTAAAAACACAGGATTTCTGCCAATCTGGGTGTATGATTCACAACAATTGGAAGATCACAGGATGCAAAAAAGCATGGTGAGATTACGTCAAACCACAAGAAAATGTACGGTTATAATGCTATTATGCTACTATCTCTTAGTATTGTGCTTGATGAATAGGAATATGAAAAGGAGGAGAAGTGGAAATTAGAATTCCTACGGTTTTTCTTTCAAGGAGACACTAAAGGAACAAATCCGACAGTTTTCCTTTGCTCCATTCCTTTGCACCAAATTCATGAAAAGTAGTACCATAGGAAACTTTCCAATTCCGATGTTTTTCATTCACTTTTCCTTTCAAGCACTGGCGATTCTAGTAGGCAGGCTTGAGTAAGGAAAATCCTACACTAAAAAATGTTTTTGTGCTACTTCTATTACTTTGGACCCAGGCCACTGCCATACTAGCTCAACTCCCAGGCCCATCGACAAATGCACAGCTCAAACGCGTAGAGATAAATAATGATGGCGTTCAAGAGAGTCCATCACGGATAGCTAAGTTGCCTAGTACCTCACTGCTTGTCATATAGTAGGATAAAATAATCGTATTTCCCGTTACTATGAGTGCTCAGTGGACAATATATATAACATGTAGAGTAAAAAAGAGATGCAACAAGTTTACAACCTCTTTGGCGAAGCCATGTCGATCTCAGCGTGATTGGGTTGGCCGGTGAGGATCCTCCGGCTGACTTGGCTGTCGGAGGAGGGGAAGAAGATCTTAGGCGTCTGGAGATGGAGCCCGAGGTACTGCTCCGCTGTGATGGAGGGTTTCGTCATTGGAGCAACTCCGGTAAGTTGTACGACGCCGAGGCTGAAGCAGGACAAGAGAGACAACGAACAACGTTAACCTGAGTGGAATTCTAATAGCATCTCCAATACATGACGTAAAATACATAAACACAAAGTGCTAGATGTAAAATACATCATCCAGTCATCTCTGAACTTAACTGTCGAAACTGAATTTAACTGTCGGAACTGAACTTAACTGTCGAAATTGAATTTTGCTGTCGAAACTGAATTTTGCTGTCGAAACTGAACGCACTAGCAAGGTGAGGCTACACGTCGGTCGATTGACTTTTTAATCTCTGGTCAGTCGATTTTGCAGCCGTTGGATACGAAATCAAGGGTATGTGGTTCATCTTCAACCTCCACCCCCTTGAGCCGGCCAAACAGCAGCCCCCACCGCCCGCGGCCAGCGGTGCGCCGCCCCGCCTGCCTCGAAAACACTCCCCACCGCCGGTCCACCGCCGCCCCGGCCATCCCTCTTGGCCCCCCCGTGCCGAGCTTTTTCTCCGGCGATCCCCACACCACCGCCGGCGACCACCGCCCCCATCCTGAACCCTAAGATAGATAGTGGGGTACCTCTCTAGTGAGCCCCCCTCCCCGCTGCGGCTGGTTCTTCCTTCACCCCGGCGGCATCGGAGTGAAGTGTAGCTAAATTGGAGCAGCGTCGCAAGCAAGAGCAAGAGCGAGAGCAGCAGCGCAAGCAAGAGCAATAGCAAGAGCAGACCAGGCAGGGGACCGAGAGCAAGAGCAGAGCAGCAGTGCGAGCGAGAGCTAAAGCAGCAGCAGGTCCTACTAATGTGGATGTCGTCGCCGAGGGAGCGACACCATGCAGGAAGTGGCCGGCGACGCCGCCGTGGATGGAGCCGCGTCGTGTCGGCTCGGGACCGAGCGCGGGCAGCAACGTGAGATCGAATCAAGAAGAAAATGCGGCGACTAGTGTACAACCTCTTTGGTGGCGCCGATTAGGCCGCGGCTTCATCCGAGGAAATGGTGGTGATGATGCTCTTTCGGTGGTGCAGGTGAAGACGGCGGTGTGGGAATGGAGGTGGCGCGAAAGATGAGGGGAACATCGGGGCAGCTCCTTGGAGGTGGAGGACGGTGTGGCTGAACCAGCGGGATGATGAGATCGACGACGGATCCTCATCCGGTACAGTGGATGAGGGACGTCGAGGTGTTGCTGTGGACGACGTCGTCGGGGAAGAGGCTCCGGCTGGGTGGCGGACGGAGCAGGTTGTAGGGTTTCGTCGCGGGTTTTCGCGGCCTCGGTGTACGAATGGGTGGGCGGATGGGATGGCAGTGTGGAACCATGGCTTAGAGACGCGCTTGTCCGAAATGTGGGGTAAGTTACGAAAGTACCCCCACTGATTTGAGGCGGTTCTTTCGGTTCAGGGGTACCACGGGCATTTCGTGTGTCGGGATTTCACAGGAGGTAGGAGTTTTCACGCGTGTTGTAATTTCGGAATAGGCGGGTTGAGATGGAGGGAGTTGTCGGAGCACAACAAGACAAAGATATATCTTAAATATTTCGGGCTAACAAGGCACGGGTTGAAGAGGCGGGAGTTTCCCAGCACGATAGATAGAGACGCTAGCTTGAATTTTCGGCATAACAAGGCGCGGCTTTAAATTTCGGAAGAACAAGCTTAACGTGTACCCAAAAAAAGACAATTTGCACCTCAACATGCACACCACACACACAAAGACCATTTAGACTAGAGTAAGGTACACGTGCATTGCACGCATGATATTTGGCAACCAAATTATGAATAAATACCACATTATAGCATGCAAGATTTGAGTCATATATGCATGATGTAGATGTTCGTTTAATTCTTATAGTTCATTTCATTCAAAATCATCTAGTTTTTATAAGAAATCTAATCTATTTTAAGATTCATGGAATTGTGCGTCATAAGACATAAATTAAAAAACAAATAATGGCAAATCATGTAGAAAAACATTTGGGCAATTCTGATATAGAAGATTCTAGAACAAATAAGAAGTGCTTGTGTTTTGATGTTTGTGCATTATGCTTAAGTTCAACCATGGAGTCTTCTAGATTATACATGTGGCGAAATCTCGTGGAATCTAGATGATATCCAACAGCCAGTGGTGCTCAAATTTGCCATCTTTGGACCATCAGATTCGCCTCATCCAACGACCATCTTTCAAAGTTAAAGTTACCCGCACACAATATAAAAAATATAAAAAATATATAATATATATAGGGGTATAGATATAGATATGTGATGCAAAAGCCGCCCATCATCTCCAATTAGAATAGTGTGTCCATGCACGGATGCGACGTGGCCAAATGATGTCTGCCATCGGTATCTCAAATTTAAGTCAGTCTGACCTTGTTCAATGTGTATACATTACAACATGCTCGTTTCCAAACCACACCGCGCAGATCTCCGTTATATTCATGCATGCTTGGATTTCAAACATCAGGCTCTCTTATTCAAATATTTGAATTCAACTTTCCATTGATTGTGACCTCACCTATTCAGCTATTCTTTTACACCCACACAGTAGTCTTCTCTTTATAATTGTACCACTAACCTTCTCTCATGCATGCATGCACACACACTACCAGTCGGCATTATCCATCGCATGCATGCAATCTTTTTCTTCAGGTCGGTCTCCCATGAAGGCACACACCAACACACATCCCCCTCTCCATCATATGGGCATTCTTTATCTCTCACGCGTGCATGCGCAACGATCGATGTTCCTCTATGTATGTGTGTATATAGCTAGTTCTTTCATAGTTTTCCACACAAACCGATCAATCGATATATCCAGTGAGGTCTCACCCTCTTTCCCACGTCCACATCGATCAATCTATACCTCTCTATATAGGATTAACATATATAGCTAATACACCCACATTAATTATGTATCCAACGTCCCCCTCTCATCATCCATACCTTCCGCTTCATCTCTCAGACGCGTGCACAATGGCGAAGATAGGGGGCAGTAAGGGCCCTGCCCCCTCCCCCCTAACATCACTATATATCAAGGCTAATATGAATGTGATCATTAGAAAATTGCTGCTAAAAATGGTTTAAGTTCATGAATTGACCCTCCTTGTAAAGGATTAGCAATGCTTGGCCCCCTAGGTCATTTATTTTTCATGGCTCTGCCACTGCGCATCAGCGCACGTGTTCGCCCTCTCTCTCTAAATATCGATCTCGCACTTGTGCATTCCTTCATAGTCTCCTTCCACTCGGCCCCTCGCACCATCTTCTAGCCCCCCACCGGATTTTGCCACATGTACAATCTAGCAGACTCCATGGTTGAACTTAAGCATAATGCACAAACCTCAAAACAACAGTGGTTCTCTTTTGTTCTAGAATCTTCCGTATCATAACTGCCCAAACTTTTTTCTAGTTGAATTGCCATTATTTGTTTTTACTTTATGCTTTACAATGCACAATTCCATGAATCATAAAATAGATTAAGGGCTTCTTTGATTCAAAGGATTCGCAAAGGAATTTTGGAGGATTCTAATCATTAGGAATTTTTCCTATCTTGGTTGTTTGATTCGTAGGATTGTAAACCATAGGAATTTTTCCATATGATTCATTTGCACTAGATTTCATAGGAAACATCCCATCCACTCAAACCTCTTTGAAAGAATTCTGCGTTTTTTCTATGCACAATCAAACACTCGTACAATCCTGTAGGATTCAAGACGACATTCCACTATAATCCCATGTTTTTCCTATTCCCGCGTTCTTAGCTTTTTTATAAAAACTAATTGATTTTGAATGAGATGAACTATAAGAATTAAACGAAGGTCTACATTAGGCATATATGACTCAGAGCTTACATGTTGTAGTGTGTTATTTATTCATAATTTGGTTGCAAAATCTGATGCGTGCAATGCACGTGTACCTTACTAGTACTTCGAGTATGTGCAAAACACGTAAATTAGAATACCAATGGCACGTTACACAATGTCTCTCTTACAGTTCATGAAGCCATGTGGCACATGTGTAGGTGTTGTCGCGACCTCCTTGCGTGGATTGATCACAGTGACGTGCTGCTGGTTCCAGAAGAATGTACCCGTCCTCCCTAAGCCATACTGGCGGTACATGCACGAAGCGAAGATGTGCACGCACGCCATGCACGCACTCATTCCTCGCACGCACATGCGGGTACATGGGCGGACGCAATTTTGTACCAAGATCCACCCATGTGATAATTTGACGCGTGTAAAGTCATTCACTTCATTGATGGTCAATTAATACAGCGCATGCAAATTGAGTGGACGTGAGGGCGGAAGAAAGACATTATTACTCCATGCGAGTAGTTAAATCGTGGGTTGCTAGTAGTACTTCCATTGGTCTCCTTCGTATTTTGTGCCAATTTTTGACAGTAACATAATATTTACGCATTTGAGCAGTGTAGTAGTAGTTGAAATTTATGTTCCGCTAAACTCATCGGGAGCCATTTCGGGCCTCGAAACCAAAGCCATCAATTAATCTTTACCTTGTTCCCATCACATTCGAAAGCCTGCTCACACCTACTAGTAGTACGTACCAAACTTGAACGTGTTCCCACTATGCAGGTATTAGTACTAGTGCTAGTACTTAGGTTATAAAAAGGGGAACTACCTAACCGAAAATCACTCTACCTTTCCTCCTCATAAGTGCTTCTTCTTCGTCCGTCGTTGCCATGGTCGGTGAGCAGAGCTCTAGGTCGAGAACTACGCGTAATAAGGGAGCGGCAACCAAGGCTGCGGAAAAAAAGAGAGGGCTCGCCGCCACACAGAGACCTCGAAAGATCTCTCACGGGCAGGCGATGGCTCCTAGGAGCGCCCTAGCCGCGGAGGCGAACATGCCGAGCCGGCGGAGCTGGAGTTGTTATCCCTCGACGGCATGCCCGATCAGCTCAATAAGCAGAAGGAGTTCATCCAAGGCTTAATGGAGTTGCTGAAGGAGAGCCTCGACGACATGCCCGCTGAGCTCAATCAGCAGGGGGAGTTGACCGCCGGCTTGGTGATGCTGCTGAAGAAGAGCATTGCCTCGGAGAAGAAGGCGACCGGCGAAATCCCGCGACTTTGGGAGGACAATGTGAAGCTCTGCCACGAGATCGACCTGTTGAAGGAAAAGAACGCCGGCTGGAAGAAGCTGCATGAGAATAGTAGTTCCTCGATGAAGATGATGCAGGCCCTCGCCATGGAACAGAACGAAGAGTTGGCGAAGCTCCGCATCGAGCACCCGGCTGCTGTCAAGGTACGTAATATGGTCGTGGAACAGATGATGAAGGCTCGCGTCGAGAAATGTCGCTTCATGGACACAATGATGAAGATGGCGGAGGAGACGCGCAAGGAGATGGAGGTCGTGGAGGCGATGAAGAAGCAGTTACGACTCTGCGGTGAATTAGATCATTTGGGGTGATAACCTTCCTTCTTCTTTTGCTCCTGTGTTTCATCTTTTGCTTCGGGTGTTTCTCCACACATGTCACGTTCTCTGTGAGGCATGAATAGAACAATGTTTTTTTTGAGGGAATGAATAGAACAATGCTAACAATGAGATGACTAGCAAATTAGATCATTTTTATCGCCATATGGTACTGGGCTGCCGTGTTTCGTGCTCCTCCGTCGCAGTACTACTCCAGTGGAAAACTTGAGTATACCGCACGGTTCTTTGCTCCTCCTCGATCAGGCCGTCCGTGCATTTATACGAGCAGTCAAATCACAAGGCCCCGCCCTCCAGTAGTAATGAGCCGTCAAATCACAAAGGCCCTCGCCTCTCGTGAAACCGACCAAGCTAGACTGCCCCGCCCTCTAGCCTTTTAAAAAATGTATACTTTTGTACAACAGTAGTATCGATGGATTGCGCCATGGAGCAAAACTTGAAATTAAAAAAAGGTGGTACATATAGAGAGCGCTTGTCGCCAAATTATGCATATAGTACTATTAAAAATGCTTGTCACAATAATGGTGTCCAGCACAACCCACCCGTCAAATAAAACTAAGAGGGTGCTTGGATACGTTTTAGTCCCATGACTAAAAGTAGTGGGACTAAAACATGCTAGCCTCACCCATGCTTGGATCCAAAACTAAAAAGGCTAAAATCAAGTTAATGAGCATTTATTATCCTCCAAACCCCCCAATCCAGAACTCGCCTGTGTTAAAGGAGAGGAGTTAAATGAGTAGAGAGAGGACTAATCCACATTTTAGCAGGGGTACCCCTGACTAAAAAAATTTAGTCTCAAGACTAGTTTTAGCCCCTCTTTAGTCAGGGGTGCTTGGACTTTAGCCTCTTAAAGAGACTATTTTTAGTCAGACTAAAATAAGTCCCCTGGATCCAAGCACCCTCTTGGAATTCTTTGACAAAACTAAGCACCCTAAAATTCTTTGACAACTAAACTGCTGGCTATATGATGTTGGCCATATATATTGTATGTATATAATGTGAAGAAACGAGTGGTAGTAGTATACCAACCAAAAGATGAAATGTAAGAAATACTAGTATGTACGTACTGAAGAGTTAAAGTAACGAGAAGAAACATAACATAGTTCTGCTGGGGGCTCAACACAACACACCCCTCAAATTAAATTAAGCACACCTGAAATTAAACTTTGCAACTATTCCGGTAGACACTGCATTAGAACCACCATGAGCAACGACACTCCCACCTTACTCGGAGTCCTCATCCACGTCCTCGACTTCGTCTTTGTCCCTCTTCCTCTTGGCCGATACTTCTTTGCTTGAACCGCACACTTGGCTGTTGCTCTTCATCCAACCCTTGTAGATATTAAAGCAAAGGTAGCCATCCATTCCAGCGTAGTGGATGTGGTCTATATCTAGTACATTCTGCCGCCATGCATGACGATGAAACGTGTATGGAGGTTTCTCCAGTTTACCGTACGAAGGATGAACTATGGCTCCTGCCAGGGTCAGCATTGAAGGCTGACGAGCAGACACGAGCTGATTCTTCTGGAGGTCGAAGGTGTTGCCTACAACGAGGCCTATCCGATGTAGGACTTCTTTGTCGTTACCAAAGTCTACAGTAACGAATTTGACTAGGTTTCTCTCGAGGAAGTCCTTAAAATCCTGGCACTCAACGTCGGCATGGCATATGTGGTAGACCAAGCATAAGTCATGCACGCAAACCTGGATCACGGCGGGCTTCTTCCTCTCTTCGTCCTTTAGATCCTTCTCTCGTCCCAGGACTGTGGTGTACTCAACATCTAGCCCAGCGACCCACTCATCATCTGAGTCTTCGAACATGCGTCTGAAGCGAGAAAGGCATCCTTTCACCGTCGCAAAGAATGGGTGTAGATGACGTCGAACTCATCGCCGGTGATGGTTCTAACCTTGTACTCACCGCCGATCGTGGAGATTTGGGATGCCATGGATTTGGGAGGAGGGTTAGGATTAGTGGAACTGCCATAATGTGAATGGACGGGACGACTAGGAGCGAACCGCCGTAGTTTTGAAGGACGTGCGAGGACAAGTAGGAGCGAACTGCCAGCGTGCGAACGGCAGGGTAGTGGCTTTCCATTCTCCCATGATACGGGCTTCCGAGAGCCCTTGGATCTGAGATCGAACGGTTGCATGGCGTGATTCTAGACCTATGGGTGAATATCCTATCCTGGAGGGTTATTCTGCTAATATTCAACAACTTAGCATGCGACCGTTTGATCTCAGATCCAAGGGCTGCCAGCAGCCCGTATCATGGTCGCGCCTACCATGACCGTCGCGTTGCTCGCGCGGTCGCGCCCTTGGAGATTTAACACGGTGCGTTAGGCTATCTGATGTTGGCATGTCATACATAGTCATCACTTAGTCACTCATACTACAACAAGGTTGGCTATAAGTGTATTTTTTTACTCCTCTCTATCTCTTTCTTCGTACTCAAGGAAGAAAGGTGCTAAGCGCGTGTATTTATTGCATTTGCCAAGGAGTGACCTCTTCCAATGAAATGGTGTTGCTAAGTTTGCTTCATTTAATTAGCTGTAGACTCAAAATTGTATTTTCACCTAGGTACACGCGCTTAGCACCGTTTCTTCCTTGGGTCACCAAACTAGTCTCTCTCTTCTTGATTAACTTGCCACATCAGACTTTATGCTTATGTGGCAAGCTTAAGCACCTGTAGGAGCAAGTAAAAGTAAGTATAATAGTGCGCTTTACATGGCATTTTTGCATATGTGGAGGAAAGAGAGGCAAGGAAAAAGTGGAGAAGTGGGCTCTCATGAAAGAGCCAGCCTCTACTACATGGTGGAGCATTGGGAGAGGCACCTGTATGGAGGTGGTCAGGAATCTGGGAGACTCACGCTGGTCGTAGCGCCGTAGTTAAAATGATAATGGCAAGTCAAATCACGGGGCCCCACCTGTCCAGCAGTAACTCGCTGTCAAATCACACAGCCCTACGTTTGCAGCAGCCTACTCCCTCGTCTTCTCGCGTCTCTATTGAACTGACTAGGCGGAACTGCCCCGCCGTCTACCGCGCAAGAAAAGCCTCGCCCTCGACTTTTAAATAGTATACAGTATACTAATTTTGTATCCATGGATTGCGCCCGCGCCATGGAGCAAAGCGTCTAGAAAACGGAGGAGAGACGGTGGTCTTGCAATAGAGAAGAGGGAGAGGCGAGACGGTGGTTTTGGAATGGAGATGATGGAGAGGAGAGGAGGTGGTTTTGCAATTGAGAAGAGGGAGAGGAGCGTGCGGCAGCGATTTAGGATTGGACGAGAGGGACGGCGCACTCTGACTGGATCAAAATCAAAATCAATTTGGTGACATGCATTCACATTTTGCTTGTCAAATACAGTACAAGGTCAAACTTTGACCCAAAATACGCGAAACAACAAAAAAATACTTCCAAGACCAGTGCCGCTCTTCCGCTCTTCTCCTCTTAAACCACCGCCGCTCCTCTCCTGTTCTAATCTAAATGCAGCGCCGCTCCTATCCTCTTCCATTTCAAAACCACCGCCCCTCCTCTCCTGTTCTAGTCCAAAACCAGCATCGCTCCTCTCCCATTCTAATCCAAAACCAGCGCTGCTCCTCTCCTCTTCCATTCAAAAACCACCGCCGACGAGTGAAGGTGCTGTGGAGAAGTAGATCGATGGAGGGGTACAACCGATACGTGAGGATCGTAGACGGCGACCCTGTGAAGCTAGCTAGGATGTTGGAGATACAGTCTTGGTTTGACAACAAGGACCAACTAGCGGCGACGGTGACATCCATGGCCAAATATTTGCAACAGAGTGAAAAGGCGGTGATACTCCCGAAGGTAGTCGCGCCGGAGTACATAGAGCTGCTCCTCTGGGCCATGGAGCAAACAGATTCACTGAATCCGATCGTGAGGGAGCGGTGGTGGGAGTATCGATCCCAGATGGAGCATCCACCAGAGATTGAAGGATCGAGCATCTATAGGGTGCCATTTGTGAGGGTGGCTTGCCAGAGCGAGCCGGTGGAGTCTTCGTCGACCGAACACAACTGCAAGAGGGGAAAAGAAGTTGGCCCGACAACGCTTTCCCGCATCGTCTCCCTCGCCGTTCACATTGTCTCATGGGGCGGTTGCCTGCTGCCAAGGAATAGGAGGGGGCTGCCCCCCAGCCCAATAGTCGGGCAGGTTGTGAATTGTTAGAAGGAGCTTAGGGTTGTCAGTATTTGCAGGTTGTGAATTGTGTTTTGTGTTGTGTATTTTGAGAGTACTTTCAGATATGAATGTCTTTTGAATTTCAGATTTGCAGTATTGAGCATATGAAGTATTTTATGAATTCTAGATATCTATTTTTAGCACTTAAAAAATGTAGTTTCATAGGAGTATAAAAGTGCAGACAATGTGATTCTCAGAGAAGAAACTGCAAGTTTCAGTTTCAGGTAAGAAACTGCAAGTTCAGTTTCAGATAAGAAACTGCAACTTTCAGAGGTAGAGCATTTATATTAACACGGCCTTTTCAAACAGGGTTAACATCATGTTGGAAGTTTTATTCATGGTCGAAAATGGAACTACCACCCAGTTAACATCATGCTGATCAACATTCATGCATAGCAGATCTTCATATGATGCACAGTCAAAATGCCCACACAATGTCGAGTGTGCGAAACACAGAGAAAATGAGGGACGAAGTTTTGGCAAGTGTTGGCCGTGGTTTTGGGCTGCCCCGTCTAGGCTTTCATTTTTAACATGCGCAACCCACGTCCTTGGATGGGAGGTCCATAGGCTTGTTTGTATTTTCTTAGGGCCATCATGTATCGACCAGCCTATGGACCTCCCATCCGAGGTTTTATTTTTGGCAGCCCAATTTATGTATTTTTTTTGAAGAAAACGTAGAGGTCTGTTCTATTTTTATATAAGAATAGTAACGCCAGGTCCAACTTATGTTTCCCTTCTAACTATATTGTATATATTTAAATTATTTTATATGTTGACTGTTTAGTTCACATAATTGGCAAATAGATGACCGCTCTCGCGATCCCCTTCACCCCCGCCACGACCTCCACCCTCGC
>NC_041382.1:425806171-425806975 GCF_002162155.2 Triticum dicoccoides
CGCCGCCGCCCCCGCCACTACCTCCACCCTCGCCGCCGCCATAGATCTCGCTGCCACCCCCCGCTTCCTGACTCCGAGCGCGCCTACCCCCCTCAGCAAGTCCGCTCACGCGCCCCATGGAGTCGCCGGCCATATCCACGGGGGAACGGCTGGAAGACAGGCAGATGTATATGTAACACCCCGGATGTAATTTACCCAATATGTAATACAACTCTTGCCGTTTCCGGCCTTAAGTTATTTTATTTTCTCGGGTTCGGGTTTTTGTCTCCGTGTGTTGTTATCATTGTCATGCATCTCATATCATGTCATCATGTGCATTGCATTTGCATACGTGTTCATCTCATGCATCCGAGCATTTTCCCCGTTGTCCATTTTGCATTCCGGCGCTTCGTTCTCCTCCGGTGGTCATTTCTACCTTTCTTTCGTGTGTGGGGATTAAACATTTCCAGATTGGACCGAGACTTGCCAAGCGGCCTTGGTTTACTACCGGTAGACCGCCTATCAAGTTTCGTACCAATTGGACTTTGTTTGATGCTCCAACGGTTAACCGAGGGACCGAGAAGGCCTCGTGTGTGTTGCAGCCCAACACCCCTCCAAGTTGGCCCAAAACCCACCAAAACCCTCTCCATCATCTAGAGCGTTCGATCAGGATCGCGTGGCTAAAAACCGCACCTCTTTTGGACACTCCTAGCTCCCTCTATGCCTATATATACACCACCCTCCCAAAATTCGCCGATCCCCTCTTCCAAACCCTAAATCCACCCCCCTCCGCGCGGCAGGACACGTCAGCCGCCGCCAGCCATT
>NC_041382.1:425807371-425818461 GCF_002162155.2 Triticum dicoccoides
CGGCGCCGGCCATCCTCGAAGTCCGCGCCCGGCCAGATCTGGATCCGGATCCCGTCTGGGTTGACTTTTATCCCCGAAACCCTAATATTTTTCCCATGTTCATCGCATCGTAACTTTGCATTCGTAGCTCCGTTTTGGGCATATAGCATATCAAAATGTTCGTCTCAGAGAGCACATCATTTCATCTCATTGCATCATTTTCATTTGAGTTCACCTTGATGCCCAAAATGCTGTTAGAAGAATGCTATTTGAGATAATTGTCAGATCTGCTGCTCCATTTAGATATTTGTCATTTTTGCCATGATTATTGTGTGCATGATATGCCCCTGAGCTCTTCATGAGTTTTGTTATATGTTTTGCCATCTATCCAAAGGTGCAACCCATGTATTTTTGTGATGTGTGTGGTGACTAGCACAAGCTTGCAAAGTGGAGCATTCGTTAATGCTGATTTCAGGGACTTAGCATTTCTACTAAGTCCTTGACCTGTTCATCTCAATATGCCATATGTTCATGTTGTTTCCTAGTGATCCGTGCCTCTTTTGGGGATGATCAGTAAGGATCTTTCGTTAATCTTGTAGTGATCTATCCATCCATGTCTTTGTTTGCAGTTATGGACCACCCTAGCTTGATTCAATCGAGCTCTACTTTTGTCAATTCGTGAATCTGGGCAGATTGTCTACTTGTTAGCGATTTTCCCGAGGATGTTGTAGTTGATCCGTGCATGATATGTTATTGTTCTTGCCATTTCTAGCTTGTATTTTGTGTATTCTTGATGGGTGTATGCTTAGATTGTCATGACTTGCTCTGTAGTGAGTGCATCGAGCTCGTAAACATGCCTACTTGATATCTGTTTTCAGCATGCTCCAATTTTCACTAAGTCTGTGATCTGATTATGTTTTTGCCTTGTTCACATGCTTGCAAATGTATTTTCTGATCCCTTTTGGCTCAAGGTCACTAAGGGACTTTTGTTAAGCTCTTTGAGTAGCTCCATGCCATGCCATGTTAAGCTCTTGTTTGGGTAGAGCTGGGAGACGAGTTCGCTAACGAGGAGCCCGTTGAGTTTGCTTTCGAGGATCCAGTCAACTCTAACAACTTTGCAGGCAAGATGATCATACCCTCGAAATCACTACTATCTTTGCTATGCTAGATGCTCGCTCTTTTGCTATGCCTATGCTACGATGCCTACCACTTGCTTATCATGCCTCCCAAATTGCCGTGTCAAACCTCTAACCCACCATGTCCTAGCAAACCATTGATTGGCTATGTTACAGCTTTGCTCAGCCCCTCTTATAGTGTTGCTAGTTGCAGGTGAAGTTTGGAGACCGTTCCTTGTTGGAACATTATTTACTTGTTGGGATATCAATATATTGCCTTGTTATCTTAATGCATCTATATACTTGGTAAAGGGTGGAAGGCTCGGCCTCTCGCCTAGTGTTTTGTTCCACTCTTGCCGCCCTAGTTTCCGTCATATCGGTGTTATGTTCCCGGATTTTGCGTTCCTTACGCGGTTGGGTTATAATGGGAACCCCTTGATAGTTCGCCTTGATTAAAGCTTTTCCAGCAATGCCCAACCTTGGTTTTACCATTTGCAACCTAGCCTCTTTTTCCCTTGGGTTTCCGGAGCCCGAGGGTCATCTTATTTTAAAAACCCCCGGGCCAGTGCTCCTCTGAGTGTTGGTCCAAATAGAGCCACTTGCAGCGCCACCTCGGGGCAACTCGAGGGTTGGTTTTAGTGGTACGTAGTGTTCATCTGAGCGTGCCCTGAGAACGAGATATGTGCAGCTCCTATCGGGATTTGTCGGCACATTCGGGCGGTGTTGCTAGATTTGTTTTAACTTGTCGAAGTGTCTTGAAGAACCGAGATACCGAGTCTGATCGAAACGTCTCGGGAGGAGGTCTATTCCTTCGTTGACCGTGAGAGCTTGTCATGCGCTAAGTTGGGACTCCCCTGCAGGGATTTGAACTTTCAAAAGCCGTGCCCGCGATTATGGGCAGATGGGAATTTGTTAATGTCCGGTTGTAGATAACTCGAACCTTAACTTAATTAAAATGAATCAACTGTGTGAGTTACCGTGATGGTCTCTTCTCGGCGGAGTCCGGGAAGTGAACACGGTGTTGGAGTAATGCTTGCCGCAGGATGCCCTCTAGTTACTCGCTCGCGCTTTGCCTCCTCTTCTCGCTCTCTTTTGCGAACAGGATAGCCACCATATATGCTAGTCGCTTGCTGCAGCTCCACATATTTTCCTTGCCTTACCTATTAAGCTTAAATAGTCTTGATCACGAGGGTGCGAGATTGCTGAGTCCTTGTGGCTCATAGATTACTTCCAAACCAGATGCAGGGCCTGATGATTCTATTCCAGATGACGCGCTTGAGCTCAAGTGGGAGTTCGACGAGGACTCACGCCGATACTACGTGTCTTTCCCTGATGATCAGTAGTGGTGCCTAGTTGGGGTGATCGGGACCGTGTCGCATGTTGGGGTATCTTTTATTTTGGCGCCGTAGTCGGGCCATGAGTGTTTGAATGTTGTAATGCTATTTATGTACTTTGATTGACGTGGCGACTATAAGCCAACTATGTATCTCCCCTTTTATTATCTATATTACATGGGATGTTGTGAAGATTGCCTAACTTGCGACATTGCTTTCAATGCGGTTATGCCTCTAAGTCATGCCTCGACACGTGGAAGTTATAGCCGCGTCGAGGGTGTTACAGTACAAGATGCATCTGCCACATGTCTACAAAGCCTTCCCATGGATGCTCCAGCCGCTTGACTCCGTCGCGCCGGCGGTGCTGTGGGAGACTCGAGGGAGGAGATGGAGGGAGCGGGCGATGCGGATCCGCGACGACGCTCTCTCCTGGACCCAGCGCACGTGCAAATGGAGGTAAGCAGAGGAGGAAGCTCCGAGGGAGGAAGCCAAGGAGGGACCGAATCCGTTCTCTCACTCGCGCAGGTATGCTCGGATGTGCAAGGATCGTGTGGATTAGGAGCTGCTGAATCTAGCCCTGCGGATCTACTTCGAAGGAGATTTCTCAGAGAAGCACAGGATGCCCCACCCCAGTGAGCCGCCGATTGCGTTCGTTCGATGGGCGAAAGGAGAAGTGAATTCAGGAGATCCACGCCATGCTGCGAGATGGGAATGCTTGACTGAACTCCTGCCCACCAGCACGCCACCGGAGCCGGAGCAAGTGGATCCCCTACCTTACCTCTCCCCCAAACCTGCAGAAGATTGAAATTAGGCTTGCAATCTGCTTCAATTGAGTTATCTGGTGGTTATTTCTGCTTCCTGAGAGACAACATCTGGCTGGAGGATGACAAGGAACCAAGAACTCCAATGAATTTCCCCCTATCACAATGGGGGGAGCGCTGGTTGCGTAGTGGTATGGCCCACCTCCGCCCCAAATGGGGGCATAATCTGGGTAGGCTCCTGTAATTGCCCAAGATCAATCTACTGGTGGTTCTGATTCTCAGATCAGTGGGAAATCTCAAGGCAAGAATTAGCAAAAAAAGAGACAGGAAATCCAGAAAACTGCTCCTGCCCCTGCTTCGGGCCTTATGGCATACTCTGAGGTGATCTGCTACAACTGTGGGGAACTAGGGCATGATTTGGATAAATGTGTCAAGCCCAAGAGTTGTTTTATCTGCAAAATGGTTACCCATAAAGTTGAGAATTGCCCTGTCAGAAGGAAAACCCATAGTTCTGCTAGATATGTTGGAAGTGCTGTCCAGGATTATGTCCACCATTGACAGAATTTTCTGTGACACAGAATTAGATAGTTTTTTCTCCTTTCTAGTTGTAGAGCTCTACCCAGATGTGGTAGTGACCACACTCCTTTGCTCTGGGACTCTAGTCTTAACCAAACTCCAAAGAGCAATAGTTTTAAATTTGAAAAGTGGTGGTTGCTTAGAGAAGATTTTACTGAGCTAGTCAGGAAAATCTGGAATGAGCCTACTGGGAGCAGCTGCCCCCTAGAAAATTGGCAGATCAAAATCAGGAGATTTAGAAGAACTACCAAAGGGTGGAACTCCAAAGAGGAAGCTAATCTTAGAAGATACAAAAGGCTTCTCCTCCTTGAGTTTGATTCTCTAGATATTAAGGCAGAAACCACAGACCTCTCTGAGGCCGAGACTAATAGATTAAACTTTGTCCATGGAGAGATCAAGAAAATTTGGCTTCAAGAAGAAATCAAAGCCAAACAAAGGTTAGAGATAGGAACATTAAGGAGGGTGATAGAAATACTGCTTACTTCCATGCAGTAGCTAACCAGAGGAGGAGGAAAACCCTCATTCACTCCCTTGATGGCCCTAATGGCCCTGTTACTGAGGTAGATGAGATGCTGAAAGTGGCTAGTGACTTCTACAAAGACCTGTTTAATAAAGAAAACCCTTCTGGGTTCTCTCTAGAAAACAATTTTTTCTCTGCTTCTGAAAAAGTCTCTCCTGCTGAAAATGAGCTGCTAGAAGCCCCTTTTTCAGAGACAGATGTGAAGGAAGCCATTTTTAGCTCATATCCTGATGGGGCTCCTGGTCCTGATGGGATTCCCTTCTTTTTTTACCAGCATTTTTGGGACTTGGTGAAAAATGATCTCTTAGATCTTTCCCAAGCCTTTCATAGAGGAGAGTTGGATCCAGCAACTTACTAATGGGGGGTCTGTTGTGGTCAAGTTAAATAACTATGAAAGTGATTTTTTCCTTGCTGGTAAAGGCCTTAGGCAAGGTGACCCCATCTCCCCGCTTTTGTTTAATTTAGTAGTGGACGTTCTTACTAAAATGCTGAGCAAAGCTGCTGATCATAGTCTGATTGCAGGGCTCTGTCCTCAGGTCTGCCCTGGTGGCATCATCTGCCTTCAATATGCAAATGATACCATCCTTTTCTTAGACAATGACTCCACACATGGTAGCAATCTAAAAACTGTTCTAACCTGGTTTGAACAAGTTTCAGGCATGAGAATCAATTACTCTAAAAGTGAACACATCCCTATCAACATGGATGATCAGGAGTTCGCTGACTTCCTCTCTATTCTAGTCTGTAATAAAGGTAACTTCCCCATTAAGTACCTAGGTACCCCTCTCCACTATGATAAACTGAGGAGAGAGAATATCCAACCCCTTCTGGATAAAATCATTAAAAGGATTGCTGGGTGGAGGGGCAAACTTCTCTCTTACAGAGGTAGATTGATCCTCATACAAGCTTGTTTGGCTAGCATTCCAGTGTATCTCCTCTCCTTCTTCAAGTTCCCTAAATGGGCAGTGAACCTCATCAATTCTCAGATGTCTCATTGCTTGTGGAATGATTTTAAGGGAAATAGGAAGCTACACCTTGCTAATTGGGCCCTAGTCTCTATGAAAAAATATTTTGGAGGCCTAGGCATACCTAACCTCCAAGAAATTAACATATGTCTTCTAGGGTGTTGGATTAAAAGATTCTATGAGGAAGACCTGAAACCCTGTAAGCTTCTTATTGCCCATAAATACCTAGGAAATAAACCTAATATTTTTGTCCCTTCATCCAACCCTAAGACCTCTAGATTCTGGAAAGGATTAAAATCTATTATGCATGCTGTGAAATTTGGCTACAGATGGAACATAGGGGATGGGAGCAGAACCAGGTTCTGGGAAGATACTTGGTTTGGCACATCCCCCCTAGCAGTCCAATTTTGGCCTATTTACTCTGTCCGCAATGAGCTTAACAAAAGTGTCAATGAAGTTTGGGACGGTCAATGCCTAAAACTCTCTTTTAGAAGGAACTTTAGTGATAGTCTCATGGAACAATGGTTCCAGTTGGAGGAAATTGCCAAAACCATTACCTTTACTGCCGAGCCGAATGCCCTGATTTGGCAGCTGGACAATAAGGGGAAGTATTCCTCCATCTCCCTCTATCATGTTATCAACTTTAGAGGGGTTCAACCCGTGTTTATCCCTGCTGTCTAGAAATTGAGAGTTCCCCCTAAAATTCATGTATTTCTCTGGCTTCTCTCCAAAAACAAATTGATGACTAGGGATAACCTTAGGAAGAGACACATCACCAAACCCCTTGATTGTGTTTACTACTTGGAACAAGAGTCTTGTTCTCACCTATTTTTTGAATGTATAGTTGCTAAACATCTCTGGGCCCACATCGAGGAATATTTCTCTAGTCAGATTGGCTCATCCTCCGAATTTGTCGCCAGATTCTGGATTGCTACCAAAAAGTGCTCAGTTTTAAACACTGTTAGCTCAGCTGTCCTTTGGTGCCTCTGGAAATATAGAAATGCTATGATTTTCAGTAACACCTCCTAGATTTGCATTCCGCAGGTCTTGAGGTTGATCAGGAACATGGTGAGGAACTGGGCGATTCTCTCCTCCGGATCAGACAAGGACAAGTTGATGAGCTTCGTGGAAACCCTAACAAGATCCCTCCAGAAACCGTTGGCGATCACTTGTGGCTGAACAAGGCTCGACCTGCTCTGGGGCTGGACCCGTGGGCTCGTCTCAAGATCTTTGATGAAGATGATGGGCACCTGGCGCCGAAAAAGAGGGACATCCACCATGCTACGTCTTCCAGCCCGGTGTCTCCGCTTGCTTACTGGTCGCCGCAGGCTGACACGGCCCCTCGGCTAAAGACCATGAAGGCTTCGCTGGACCCTCCTTGTGTCATTTGAGTGCTCTATCTACTCTGTCTTTGGCACCGCTCGGGTGATTTGTGTTATTCAGAGAACTTGTTCATCCACCCCCTAGTTTGTAGCTTTTCTACCTTTGCTTTCAAACTGCTCTTTGAGCTGCTGTATCAGAATATGTTGTGGTTTCGTTCTCAGCAATGGAACTGGGGAGATGCTCCCTGTTTTTCTAAAAAAATATATTTTATATGTTATTATATAAAGCTTGGTAAGACTGTAAATTTAAGGACGAATGTAATAATATCACTTATTATTTAAATATATTTATAACAAAATTCTCAGCCCCTTTTTATTTTTTGATAACATTGCTGGCCCAACCCAACATTATAATTAGAATCAGCCCAGCAAAATCGTGTATTTCGAGAAAGTGCAAATGGGCTGTAATTTTTTAGGGAAATAAAATAAACGGGTCGCATGGACGCTACATAATTTGTTCACCCAGCCCAGCTAATGGTTATAATTCAAAAAAAGATCAAATTGACTGTAAATTCTACCGCGCAAAAAAGACTGTAAATTCTGAAAAAATGGGTTGAATACGTGCCACATTTTTGGAGGCTGAAATGTGGGCCAATAGGTCGAAGCCAATGCAAGTCGTTGTCAATTTAGTCAACAAATGATTCTGACATGTTAGCCGTTGGATTTACATCCAATGACCGGCATCCATCTTCAATCTCTCGTCTTCTTCCTCCAGCGCTGCCGGGACCACCTCCCGCCTCCTGCTGCTAGTAGCTCTGCTTAGCATGCTTCTCTATGAAGCGCTACTCCACCGTTGGCCAGGCCATCCCTCCACCGCTCCACCCCTCCACACCTCCTGTTCTTCTCCACCGACTGCCGAACCACACCGCACTAGAACGAGTGAACCCTCGTACACCTCTCTGTCTGCGACTCTACTCCCGTGTCTTCCCATCTCCGGCTCGTTGCTGTCCGAGGCCTCGTCATCGTCCACCACCTTGGATGCGCTCGATGCGGTGTGGTCAACGTGGTCAACGAACGACACCATTGGAAGTAGACTGTGCGTGGAGAGGCTGACAGCTGGGTCCACGGCCGCACACAAGGAAATGCCTCCTTATTATGTGCAAAATAATGATTCCTCCACCTGACATCTGGGACCCACCGGAAGGGCCTCTGTATTTCGCGAAATAAAGTGCCCCCCGCTGACATGTCGGACCCACCATCTATCTTCGCACGCAAGGAAGTGCCTCCTTATTACGCACAAAAAATGAATATTCCCCCTGCCAGCTGGAACCCAGCATAGTGGGCGACTGACTTGTGGGCCTACCAAGTTGACGGGGACGGAGGGCTTTGTCAACTTAGTCAATATGAACGATTCTAGCTCCTGTTACTGTACGATATTCATCCAACGGCCGTAGTGCTTCTTCAACCTCTGGTCTTCTTGCTCCAGCCGCCCAAACCAGCGCCGGTCGTGCCATGTGCTCCTGCCTCCCGTGGCCGGCTGTGATGCTGCGGAGGCCTCACCACCCCCTACTACTCCCACCACTGGCCAGGCCATCCCTCTACTCACCCACACCCCCTGTTATTCTGCGGCGACAGCAGCCTCACACTGCAGCCGAACCAGTGCACCCTCGTACTCCTCTTCGCGTGGGCATCCACTTCTGCGTCTTCCCCGGCTCCGAGTCATCCCCTTCCTAGTCCTCGCCGTCGTCCACCGCCCTGGTGCTCTCGGCGCGGCATGGTCAACGTGGTCAACGACGGACTTCCATTGGAAGAGTACTGTACGTGGAGAGGCTGACAGCTGGGTCCACGGCAGCCGCAAGGAAGTGCCTCCTTATTACGCGTAAAATAATTATTCCTCCACCTGACAGCGGGGACCCACCGGACGGGCCACCAGTAATTTGTGAAAAAAATCATTTCCCCCTGACTGCTGGGACCCACCGGACGGGCCACCGTATTTCGCAAGAAAAATGTTCCCCTCGCTATCAGCTCGGACCCACCAGAAGTGCCTCCTTATTATGCACAAAAAATGAATACTCCCCCGGCTAGCTGGGACCCACCTTGCTGGGAGACTAACTTGTGGGCCTACTAAGTTGACGGGGATGAAGGGCTTTGTCAACTTAGTCAATATGAACGATTCTAGCTCAAGTGACCGTACGATGTCCATCCAACGGCCGTAGTGCTTCTTTAACCTCTGGTCTTCTTGCTCCAGCCGCCCAAAGCAGTGCCGGTCGTGCCGCATGCTCCTACTCCCGTGGTCGGCTGTGCTGCCGCAGAGGCCTCACCGCCCCCTACTATTCCCACCGCTAGCCAGGCCCTGCGGCGACGGCAGCCTCACACCGCAGTCGAACCAGTGAACCCTCATAGTCCTCTCCGCGCGGGCTTCCACTACCGCGTCGTCCCCTTCCTAGGCCTCGCCGTTGTCCACCGCCGTGGTGCTCTCTGCGCGGTGTGGTCAACATGGTCAAGGAACGACTTCCATCGGAAGAGTACTGTACGTGGAGAGGCTGACAGCTGGTTCCACGGCCACAGCCCAGTTTTTTTGTGATTTGCCAAGTAAGTCGCTTTGTCAAGCCTGTTGGGCTGCAAATCTTTCAAGACAAGGAGAGCTTTCATTCGGCTGGCCGAGAAAATGGCCCATCAGTAATGAGCAATGGGGTTGTACATTTTTAAAACACGTCAAACCGGCAATTAGTTTCAAATATCTTTTTTTCATTTCAAGATTTTAGATTACATTAATTTTTATGCGTGGAGAATTTTTTGGATTTTATATTTATATACATTTATTTTTAAAATCAGTCTGAATGTGAGTTGAAATTTCGGGATTAAAAACAGTTCGGACCGCACCGAAATATGCAAAATTTCGTATAATTTTTTTACCGTTGCCACAATATGGGCTGTAATGCTAACAAAAAGAATATGGGCTCCAAAAAAAACCTTAAGAATTAGCAAATGGGCTGTAAATTATTAGAAATAATGGCAGATGGGATGTATGCTGTTTTCCACAGATTTGAGGCTTTCCTAAAAAAAGGTTGACGCACAAGCACTGACTGTTGGATGTCCATCCAACGGCCGTCGTGCTTCTTCAATCTCTGCTCTTCCTGCTCTAGCCGCTCAAACAAGCGCCGGTGGTACTGCCTTCTCCCTCCTCCTCGTGGCCGGCTGTGCTGCCGCGCAGGCCTCACCGCCCGACCGTACTCCCATCGCTGGCCTAGCCATCCCTCTACTCACCCACACCTGCTGTTATTCTCCGGCGACGGCAGGCGAACCAGTAAACCCTCGTACAGTCATACTCCCCTCCGCGTGGGAAACAACTGCCGAGTCTTCCCTGCCTCCATGTCGTCCCCTTCCTAGGCCTCACCGTCGTCCACCGCCCTCGTGCTCTCGGCGCGGCGTGGTCAACATGGTCAAGGAACGACTTCCATTGGACGTGGACTGTACGTGGAGAGGCTGACAGCTGGGTCCACGGCCGCAGCAAGGAAGTGCCTCCTTATTACGCACAAAATAATGATTCCTCCACCTGATAGCTGGGACCCACCAGACGAGCCACTGTATTTCGCGAAAAAAACGTTTCCCCCTGACTGCTGGGACCCACCAGCTACATCTTCGCACACAAGGAAGTGCGTCCTGGCAAGAAAAAACAATTCGCCCCCTGACTGCTAGGACCCACTAGCTACATCTTCGCAGGCAAGGAAGTGCCTGATAGTCGGGACCCACCTGGTCGAAGCGTACGAAGCATTGTCATTCTGGTCGCGAACGTGTACGTACATATTGGTCGATGTAGAGGCGCGCACGTGTCGTAGTAGAGGCGCGCACGTGTCGTAGTAGTGGCGCGCACGTAGCATGTACACGTACGTACAGCGGCCAGGGTGCAAGAAAGAAAATACGGCCACGTATGTGTACATACGGGCGGGGTCTCGAACACCTACTCGCGCATACGTACGGCCAGGGCTCGTGTACATTGCTGGGTCGGAACGGAGAAACATCGTCGTCGTCGTGTTCATGGGGAGGCAACGGAATGCGTCGTGTTCATCGGAAGGGCTTGGACGGAACAGGCGATGGAAACGAGGCCTGGCGTACAGCAGAACGGAGGAAACGGCCTTGTGTTCGACCGGCCACGTTCGAAACGGGATCCTGTTCATCGGGAGGGGTCTGGCATACCGCAAAACAGAGGAAACGGACCTCCTACGGTCGAAACGGGGGTCCTGTTGATCGGTAGGGGTGTGGCGTACCGCAAAACAGAGGAAACGGACTTGTGTTGGAGCGCTACGGTCGAAACAGGGGTCCAGTTCATCGGGAGGGGTGTGGCGTACCGCAAAACGGGACTCCACGGGATACTGTTCATCTCCACCGTCGACCTCCTCTAGCCTCCACGGGCTCCTGTTCATCCAGCCTCCACCGCGCGCTACTCCACCGGCTACTGTTCAACCACCCCTCCACCGTCTACTGTTCATCCAGCCCTCCACACCACGGGGTCCTGTT